>NW_006921695.1:9326541-9337814 GCF_000298275.1 Orycteropus afer afer | reverse complement strand
AAAATGGCCAAAACCAGTCCATTTCAGCTCACTAATGGCTCAGATATCCAACTTTATGCACTCCATTTCATTTTTGACAACTTCCAATTTTCCTAGATTCATGCTTCGTACATTCCGTGTTCTTTTTATTAATGGATGTTTGCAGCTGTTTCTCCTCAATTTGAGTCATGCCACATCAGCAAATGGAGTACTCAAAAGCTTTACTTTATTCATATCATTAAGCCTGGTTCTACTCTGCTCATGCAGCTCTTTCCTGGTCTTTTTTGAGATCCTTCAGACCTAAGTGGGTTATTCTGCACTGTATTAGATAATGTTTCTAGTATATTCATAAAGTTGCACAGTAATGTATCAGTGTTTCTCTGCTATTCATAATGTTTTCCCTTGCCAATTCCTTGAGAAGTGGCTGGCCTCCTCCTTCTTCCTAGTTTGTCTCAGTCTGTAAGCTGTTGAAACCTGTGTACCATGTGCAACCCTACCTGGTTTGAGATACCAGTGGCACAGCCTCGAACCTCACAGCAACACACCACCATAGTAGGCAAACTGACAGAAAAGTTTGTCTCCATTAGCTGTTCTAAACCTCTCTACTTTCCCCACCCTCTGTGAATGACAATTTAAAGAGGAATGACATGGTATTCATCATTACAAAGGAAGTTTCAAGATCTATACTGAAGTACAATGGTGTCAGTGATAGGATAATATCTATACACCTACAAGAAAGACCCATTAGTAACACTATTATTCAAATTTACGCACCAACCTACAAAGCCAAAGATGAGGAAATTGAAGATTTTTATCAACTACTGCAGTCTGAAATTAACAGAACACGCAATCAAGATATGTTGCTTATCACTGGTGATGGGATTGAAAAAGTTGGAAACAAAGAAGAATCACTGGTAATTGGAAAATTTGGCCTTTCTGATAGAAATAATGCTGGAGATCGTATGATAGAATTTTGCAAGACCAACAATTTATTCATTGCAAACACCCTTTTTCCAACAACACAAATGGTGGCTATACACATGGACTTCACCAGATGGAGTACACAGGAATCAGATTGACTACATCTGTGGTGGAAGGTGATAGAAAAGCTCAATATCTTCAACCAAAACCAGGGCATGAGATTATTTTGGAACAGGCCATCAACTGCTCATATGCAAGTTCACCTTGAAGTTGAAGACAATTAAAACAAGTCCACAAGAGCCAAAATATGGCCTGGAATGTATCCCTCCTGAATTTAGAGACCATCTAAAGAATAGATTTGATGTATTGAGCACCAATGACTGAAAACCAGAAGAATTGTGAGATGACATCAAGAGCATCATCCATGAAGAACGCAAAATGTCATTAAAAAGATAAGAAGAAAAGAACAAAATGGATGTCAGAAGAAACTGTGAAACTTGCCATCGAGTGAATAATAGCTAAAGCAAATGGAACAAATGACAGATAAAATAGCTGAACATATTTCAAAGGGCAGCTTGAACACACAAACTAATTACTATAATGAAATGTGCTAAGACCTGGAGTTAGAAAAACAAAAGGGAAGAACATGCTAGGCATTTCTGAAGAGGAAATAACTGAAGAAAAAATTTAAATCTCAAGTTACAATGTTGGAAGATTTCATGGGCAAATATTGAATGATGCAATAAGCACCAAAAGAAGATAGAAGGAATACATAGAGTCACTGTAGGAAAAAGAACTGGTTGATGTTCATCCGTTTCAGGAGGAGGCATATGTTCATGAACCAATGGTACTGAAGGAAGAAGTCAAAGCTGCACTGAAGGAATTGATGAAAAACAGTCTCCAGGAATTGATGGAATACCCATTGAGATGTTTCAACAAACAGATGCCACACTGGAGGCATTCACTCAGCTCTACCAAGAGATTTGGAAGACAGATACCTGGCCAACTGACTGGAAGAGATCCATTTTTCTACCCATTATAAAGAAAGGTGATCCCATAGAATGTGGAAATGATCATTAATAATAATAATTAAATATCATTAATATCACATGCAAGTAAAATCTCACTGAAGATAATTCAAGAACGACTACAGCAGTACATTGACAGGGAAATTCCAGAAATGCAAGGTGGGTTCCAAAGAAGACATGGAACCAGGCATATCATTGCTGATGTCAGATGCATCTTGGCTGAAAGCAAAGAATACCAGAAAGATATTTACTTGTGTTTTATTGACTATGCCAAAATATTTGATTGTGTGGATCATAACAAATTGTGGATAACTTTAAGAAGAATGGAAATTCTAGAACAATTAATTGTACTCATGAGGAACCTATACATAGACCAGGAGGCTGTCTTTCAAACAGAACAAGGGAATACCACATGGTTTAAAATCAAGAAAGGAGTGTGTCCATATTGTATCCTTTCACCAAACTTATTCAATCTGTACACTGAGCAAATAATCTGAGAAGCTGGACCATATGAAGAAGAAGGTGGCATCAGGATTGGAGGAAGAATCATTAACAACCTGTAATATGCTGATGACACTACTCTGCTTGCTGAAAGTGAAGATGACTTATGCACTTAGCGATGAAAATTGAAGAATATAATCTGCAGTATGGATTACATCTCAATATAAAGAAAACAAAAATGCTCACAACTGGACCTATAGCAGCATCACAATAAGTGAAGAAAAGATTGAAGTTTTCAAAGCCTTCGTATCACATGGTTTTACAATCTATGCCAATGGAAGCAGCAGTCAGGACATCAGATGACATATAGCACAGGGGAAGTTGGCTGCAAAGGACCTTTTTCAAGTGCTGAAGAGCAAAGATGTCTCCTTGAGGACTAAGGTGAGCCTGACGCAAGCCATGGTATTTTCAATCACCTCATATGCATGTAGGAGCTGGACAATGAATAAGGAAGACAGAAGAAGAATTAATTCTTTTGAGTTGTGGCTTTGGCAAAGAATGCTGAAAGTACCATGGATTGATAAAAGAACTAACAGACCTGTCCTGGAGGAAGACCAGTCGGAATGCTCCTTGGAGGTGAGAATGGCCAGACTTCATTTCACCTACTTTGGTCATGGTGTCAGAAGGGACTATTCCCTGGAGAAGAACGTCATGCTTGGTAAGGTGGAGGTTCCATGAAAGAGGAGAAGGGCCTCAACGAGATGGATTGACTTGATGGTAGCAGTGATGGGCTCGAGTATAGCAAGGATCATGGAGCTGGTGCAAGACTGCACAGTGTTTCGTTCTGCTGTAGATAGTGTCCCTATGAGTTGGAGACAACTCGACAGCACCTAACAACAGCAACACAACAAATTATGTTCATTCTATAATAATGCTAATGTTTCCCAGGAATTACAGAGCTTTGGGTTAGAATTTTGGTGGAATAAATCTGGGAAAGTTATTTAATCACTCTGCCATTCACTTGGCTCACTTGAAAAGTGAGAATTTGCATACCTGTTGAAAAAGTGTATTGTCAAGGTTAAATGTGATAATTCTGGAAAGCACATTATGTAAAGTCTTAGGAGTAATAGTAAAGAGAGTAGAAGCAATAATAGCATCAGTAATGGATATTTATTTTGTCTTGCATTTCAGTACCATATCCTAAGCTTGGTGTAAACTAAAAGAGCAGGCATGTACAGACATGTCTAAAGCTGAGGCAATCCAGTAAGCCAGGTGACAGCTCAGCAGGGATGGGCCTCAAAAAGTGAACTCACTTCAAGGAAAGAGGAGTATGGAGACATGATCTTTGTCCAAATATAAGGGATCTTCTATTATGGGAAATAATACATTCTAATCCACTTTATGCCACCCATGCCCCTTTTCCAGTCCCCTTGCATTAAAGCTAATGCCCTAGAGAAACAGACTTATGAGAAATGAACAACAGAATGTATATTACTGCCCCAGTAAATATTCCCTCAGGTATAAAAAGCTATGGCAACCCTGTATACTAATAGGAACTGAAGATAATGCTAGCTTATGTGGACATTTCACTGGAAGCATGTTGGACATTGACCAGAGAAGGAAGGGCACAGTGCAGAACATGTTGCAAAGACAGAATAAACAGGGAGCCTAAATCCCAGTGGCCTAGTCCGGAAGCCAAACCTCTCTAATCTATAGCAGAATTTAGAAACCGTCTGTGGTCCCTCATAGAGTCTATATTCACAACATTTCTGAAACAAACAGATTTGAGGCTAAAATCCAGACCCCTGAAACAGAACCTCTTGTGATGAGGCTTTCTAGTGTGTATGTTAAATAAGCAATGTGTATGTTCTGCATTACACTAATGCACTCAGTGTAACTAAGAGAAAAGTTTCAAAAAACAGTTATTACTCCTTGCAGTGCACTCTATATGTTATTCTGATACTTGAATCTATTTTTTAATTTTAAATATTATAGTCACCTTATCAACTGATATGTTGAACCACTAATGAGTTGAAGTTTAGCTATAAAGTGTTTAACATCCACAGTTGAAATATGTTAAAGGAGCTCTGGTGGCGTGGTGCCTAAGGCACTTGACTGCTAACCAGAAGGCTGGTGGTTCAAACCCACCAGCCACTCCTCCAAAGGAAGATTGGGCCATCTACTTCCGGAGAGATACTGTCTCAGAAACCCAAGGAGAGGATGCTATGAGTCGGATCCGACTTCACGGCAGTTAGGTTTTTTTTTTTTTGGTAACTACAGATAAACTCACTGCTGTCAAGTCAAATCCGACTCATAACAACCTTTCCTTGGGATCTCAGGCAATATCTCTATAGAAGTAGATTGCTCAGTCTTCCTTCTCTTCTGGTTAGCCACCAGAGCTCCTATGCATAGTGCGTAAGGCATTTGACTGCTATCCAGAAGGCTGCCGGTTCAAACCCACCAGCCACTCCTCTGAAGGAAGACTGGGCAATCTACTTACATAGACATACACTTCGGAAACCCAAGGAGGGGTTGCTATGAGTAGTATTCAACTTGACTGCTTTTTTTTTTTTTTTAACTATAAATAACAAACCTATCTCTCTTTAATGCTGAACCTAGAAGTGGTTAATGTGACATGGAATGGTGTGCGCCATATTCCACAATCACAAATTCTCATTAGGAAATTCATCCACTTAGTTGATGTTTAGAATCTGTTTCTGAAAATGAGAACAGTGGTCTACATTATTTACATATTTGTTCAGATCAGCAAAGGTACATGAAGCTTTGTGCCTGGCACCTCAAGATCATACTAGAAAGGTTCTAATTGCCACAATGCTTAGTAAAAGAAAAAAAGAAAAACCTTCTTAAAAACAGAGTCCTGCATCTTTCAGCAATCAGAAATTTGTTCTATATTCCACATCAGAGATAATTGCATTAAAATTTCTAAATCCATGTTTTGGATATAGGTTCTTCATTTTGAGTTTTTGTGTTACTGGAAAGTAAAATTGTACAAAATTTTCATATGTCAAAAATGATGGGTAAATTACCATTTTTCTTCTATTTGAAGATACTTTGATAGACAGACTGATAAGCAATGTTTATTCATTAAAAGCATTTGCACTGCATTTGCAGACAGTGCTCTTAAAAAAGAAAGTAAATAAAACAATTGGATACCAAACAAATATTTCCTTTCCTTGAATACCTCCACATATTTCCTGGGGGTGGGGTGGGGGCTGGAGACAAAGGCAGGGATTCAAATGTTCAGAGAAAAATTTATTAAATAAATAAATGCATTTGTAAGAATCTCCAACTTGGGGTAGCTAAATTGATTTATAATCTTTAATTTGTCATGCTGTTCTGTGGGGAATAGCATATAAATCTAGAAATTTGCTTGGTATTTATAATTATGTAGCTATATAATCCTGAAAGCAAACTTTGCCACTTTGTGACAAAGAAGAGTAAATTGTTGAAAGTACACAAAGTATAGCATACATAGTATATCTGTGCTACCGTACCAAACACAATATATGCCTTACCCAGATTTCATATGTGTACCTATTGTTTGTTTTCTAGCTCACACCTTTAACTATATTTTCATGAGATACTTCTATTAAATATTTAGCCTAAATTCCTTGACTCACAAGGGATTAGAAGGAACTGCTTCCAAATATATGACTGCACAGCTTCAGATTGTAAAAGGAGGCTCAACTGAAGGCAGGCTTTGAAGAGAATAAGCAGGGAATGTGTCCAGTTTGCATGCTTCTGCAGTGCTCATATGCTTATCAATGTGCCTGCTGCAATGGTTTTCTATTGTGCTGTTCACCAACAGCTCTAAGGAGTTATTCCTTTTATCGAGCCATCAAAACAAAATTTCCAAAGAAGAGAAAGATACAAAGCTTGAACTTAAGAATTTTTATTGTTAGGGTTCCTCCATATGTGAAAAATATATTACACAAACCAAAATGTATCTCCAGAACACCTTACAGAATTCACTAACTATAGTCAAGCTCCACAAAAAATACTCTACACAGATGGGTAATTATCCAGTTTTCATATGCTTTCCAGACAGAGTGACAATGACTCTTTAGGCAACCTCTTCTACTGCTTCCAAAGATTTCTAGAACTCCATACTACTTTAATCCAAAGAGAGGCATCCACACAGATCATACTAAGACAAGATGTGCAGATCCAATATGTTATCAATGTAGAAATAAGAAGTATTTTTAATCTGTTTTATTTTCATTTTTTCATAGATTAACCACATCACTGACTACATGATTCAATAACAGTGTCATGCAGTAAATGTACCTGTCGTTTGTATGTGTGTGTGTGTGAGGTTTGTGGCATTAATCCACAAATCAAATGAAATATTTCCACATAAACCTCAGTACTGATTACAGAAGTTGCACTTCTCAGCCTATATTCATTAAGACAAAAATGTCAAGTCATAGATAAAAAGCAGTGTCATGGTCCTGCAGCTATATTTTTAAATTATGAAATTCTAGAAAAAGTCATTAAAATGGATTTTTTTTCAGAGCTGTACTACATTAAACATGGAAGAATTCAAGTAAGATTTTGGGAAAAAATATTTCTAAATCAAAAACATGATGGTAATATTTAAAGAGAAAGAAAAAGCATATTATAATTTAAGGAGAAATTGCATAAATTAATGATAAAGAATATAATTGTAAAACTCTCAGAAGGAAAAAAAAACTAAGACATTTAAAGAAATATTTTGGATGAAATATTACTAAAATGCAAACTAGAATAGATCAAAATGCAAATTCAGGAACTACTTCAGTTAAGATTTTTCCTTAAGTAAGAAACAGTATGTTTTACAAAATAATGTAAGGGGTATTAGCACATAAGACATAAAACACCTATTAAATCTTAGAAAATGATGCCAGATTAGCACTGTAGATATGACAATTGGTTACAAAGAGCCAAGATTTATGGATGACCCTAAAGTGAATTATGTGAGAATAGCTGAATAGCAAGGAATTATTAATAAAAGTCATTTTGTCACCAATACCACTACTACTATAAAAGAGTTAAATAGCATCAATATCAAGGTATGTTGACTGGTGTAGAGACACCATGGAAAATTGACAGGGTAGAGATCATGCTTTATCTATTTCTGGTTTACCCTCAACTTTTGTCATCATGCTGAGCCCACATTGGGAGATCAATAGGTACTTGGAGAGGGCTTGATCCATCCACAGATAAGTGAATTTGGTGAATAATTATTTGCCAGGAGGAAAGTGGTCTCTTAGTGTTAGTTTTCTGTACTAATTGAAATCAAGGAAGGGAATATTAAAAAGTGTTTCTCAGGATTTACATTTTTTTTTTCCATTGAAGAAACTCTAGCTATTATGTTGATTATAATTTTTATCAGTGAAGAATCAACTATTTCTTATTCCTATACCAAATGATCAGCTCTGATTTGATACCTACACATATGTTTGTGAAAGGTAAATTCCAATCATTACAAGTAATAGAATCAACTCAAAAATATTGAATAAAATAATTTATTTTACTGATGCTTTGCTTGCCTTCTCCTGTATTCTTCCACTCTACCCACTGTGCCTTCACCAAAACTTTTAGTCTCTCTAAACTTCCTATTCACTGGTACCATCTACTTTGCTTCAATTTCATGAGTCTTTTTTACTCTAAACTCTACCAGTGTCATTTAATCACAATGACTACCCTATGTGTGTCAGAGTAGAACTGTGCTCCAGAGAGTTTTCAATGGTTGATTTTTTTGGAAATAGATCACCAAGGTTTTCTTCTTGGTGTCTCTGAGTTATTTGAACTTGAATGGTTTAGTTAGCAGCCAAGCCTATTAACAGTTTACAACACCCAGGGCTTCCAGCCCAAACCCTAGATTCATTACACAAGTGCTTACTTTACAGTCTTCATCTCTTCTCTAACCCCTACTTCATGAACACTCCTCCAACACACACATGCCAACATAAGCAGTGAATCAATTCTCAAGCTTGAGCATATACCATTAAACTTTTAAGCTCTTTCTTTACAACTCAAAGCACCTATAGAAAGATACAGAAAAAGATAAATCATTGCTTGGTCTTTACTATCCACTCTGGCCCCTTATCATTCTCAACAATTGCATTCCTTCTTATTGGTCATTAGGGAACTTCCAGACCTTTATTTCTCCACCTACTTAAGTTTTCCTGTGTCCAAACCCTCGTTCTGAACATATAGTAAGAGATTCAATTTGGATGAAATACAAGACATGAAAGTAGAGATGAGAGATGTCTTTGGAGAAGTTAGTGTTAAGGAGTTTGCAGGTTACACAGAAGATATTAGGGAGCTATGGCAATATTTTATCAGGAGAATGATTTAACCTGATTTGTGTTTTAGAGCTAACATCCTTGTGTATCAGAGAAGGCATGTAAGGAGAGAGGTAGAAAAGGACAAAAACAACTATCGTAAGATTTCTGGTTTGCATTACTGGTGGAATGTAGACTATTACTGAGATACAGAGAACTGGAAGAAGAGAAAGTGTAGCAGTTTACAGACACAGTGACTTAGGTATAGGCATATTGAGTTTTAGTCATTTATGGATATGTAATTGTTGTTGTTGTTGTTATGTGCCGTCGAGTCGGCCCCGACTCATAGCGACTCCTCCTTGGGTTTCCGAGGCAGTATCACTATGGAAGTAGGATTGCCCAACCTTCCTTCCGAGGAGTGGCTGGTGGGTTTGAACCGCCAGCCTTCTGGTTAGCAGTCAAGTGCTTTAGCCACTATGCTACCAGAGCTCCATATGTAATAGGTGGCTAGTATTCAGTATTAAGCTCAAGAGAGACATCATTCTGAACTAAGATCCACATGTGTAAGGATGATAGCTGAAGGCATGGGAGCACTTTCAGTAATATAGACTCAACTGGAAGAGGAGAAAGTAGAATAGAGATAAGAAAACCTGAGTGTGATGCCATAAAAGCCAAAGGAAAGAGTGTTTCAAGAAGGAAAATGATAATTAGCAAGTAATTTGGTAACAAAGCAGGAATTATTAATCTTGACAAGAGCAGTGTCCATGGAGTCATGAGGCAGAGTGTTAGAGTAAACATAGGGTGTAAACTCTGAAAAGGATGGAATAGATAGCAAGAACAAGGGAAAGTAACTATTTATAAATTAGTTTTGAAAAGGAAAAGAAATAGTGCATAAATTTTGGCTAAAAGCTATAGCCCAATAAGGAAAAACTTTTTGGAGAGAGAGACCAGAGTATGTTTTCAGTCCTAGGCAAGAAGCTAGCACAGAAGGCTGCTTGAGGATGCTGGTCTCAAAGATAACAATTAATCACATGAGGTTTTGGAAGAACAGAAATTAGATGGACAAAAGGCCCCAGATAAAGTGGTTAACCCAGCAAAAGGGAAAAGCCACATCATATCACTTGACCAGTGCTTGGAATTCTTCCAACTTCTCAGAGATCTTCTCATTTGTATGTTTACTTTCAAATATGTAAAAAAAAAAATCCTTTCATTTTAGGGGACAAATTCTACTCTCTATTTTTCTTCTGTGTAGGCTAATTATTTATGCCTCATCTTTTATAGACATCATCAAAATTAAGTTCTTTTTATCACCTATTTCCATTTCCTCACTTTGCCCATATACCTTTACACACTGAAATAGGGATTTTGTTACCCTACTATAATAAATATCTCAATAAAAAATCCCTAGTATCATGCTGCTAAAGTGGAGGGTGAGTGAAAGAGGGGAACGCCCTCAGTGAGCTGGATCAACACAGTGGCTGCAATGATGGACTCAGGTATAGCAAGGGTTGTAAGGCTGGCGTAGGACTGGGCAGTGTTTCGTTCTATTGTACACAGGGTCACTATGAGTTAGAGTAGACTCAACACACTAAACACAAAAACATAAAAAGTCAACATTTGTCACTTTCTTGTCTGTTTCAAGGGATTATTTTTCCTCTTCTTTCTTATTTTGCTTTATATTTTAAAAGCCTATACCTTTTAACCAATACCCCTTCTCAAAACTCCATCGCATTATTTTTACTTTGACTTTGACTTCCATGGCATTTTTTTGAAGTATCTCTTACTTCTACAACTGCCCTCCTTTGATATGTCATCTCCCTAATCTCCTAATGGTGGAAGTGACATACTCACTCATTCATCAATTGCCCTCTACTTTTTCTCAAAGTACCCCGCTTTTGTAGGTGAGTTTATACTTAGACATTCATCCTCTTTTTTAAATAAATATGGACAGCCTAAGTTCATTCTGGAGTCCCTGGATGGCACAAAAAACTAAGCATTACATTACCAATTGAAAGGTTGGCAACCTGAACACACCAGGAAGCACATCAGAAGATAGGCCAGGCAATCTGCTTCTGAAAGGTCATAGCTTTGAAAACTCTGTGAATACACTTATAGTCAGTACACATGGAGTCACCATGAGTTGGAACTGACGTGATAGCAATTAACAACTGTATTCCCAAGGTCAAGCTTCTTGCATATCACCACAGTATTTAAAGTTTTAACTACGCCACTTTTCTTCATAAGGACACATTCCCAATTGGATTAAATCTTCCTTACATGAGGAGGCAGGATGGCAAAGTGGTGGAATTCTTGTTTTCCATGAAGGAGACCTGGGTTTGATTTCCAGTCATTAGACCTCGACTAATGAGCAGGAGAAAGGGGTAAAACCCAGGAAGCCAAAGAGAAGAGCAATTGGCCGAAGGGATTAGGTGAGGAGGGGAAACTCAGGGATGCCCAAAGAAGCAGGCCAGAAGAGCAGGAGAAAGGGGATTAAAAGACAGGAAGCCATACAGAGGAACAGTCAGCCACAGGGACCCAGCTGGGGGGATATGAGAGGGCTCCAACAGCAGGACAAACTTGTCTGTCGGTTTGTCCTACTGTGGTGACATGTAGA
>NW_006921695.1:9295756-9323629 GCF_000298275.1 Orycteropus afer afer | reverse complement strand
GTTCATGGGGTCGCTATGAGTCGGAAACAACTCGACAGCACTTAACAACAACAACAACAACACAGACCTCATGCACAATCACCATCTATCTGTAAGTGGAGACTAAATATTGTTGTGATGCTGAACAAGTTTCTGTAGATCTTCCATACTAAGATAGATTAGGAAAAAAAAAAAAAAAGTCCTGATGATCAACTTCTAGAATATCATCTGGTGAGAATTCTATGAATCACAATGGGCTCAATCTGAAACTGATTATGGGGATGTCACAGGACTGTGCAGTGTTTTATTCTGTTGTTCATGACATTGCCATGAGTCAGGGGCTTACTGAAAGGTAGATAACAACAACCTCTCTACGAGATTCACCAAGCTCCATGGCTTAATTTTATTTTACTTCTGTAGACTATTCTCTACTACTCTCCAAGTTTTTATCTCACTGAAACTAGCTTGTCTATATAAGACATATGGATTATATACATCCTTTGATTATGCTTCTTTTCTCTACTTAGTACTTCTTGTTGTTAACATTTCATGCAGTCAAGTCAATTCTAACTCATAAATACCCCATGTAACAGAGTAGAGCTTCTCCATAAGCTTTTCTATGGTGTAATATTTAATAGAGCAGACGACTCTCCCCTGGAGCAACTGGATAGGCTCGAACTGTCAACTTTTTGGTTAGCAGCTCAGTGTTTAATCATTGCAACACAGGCCTCCGTTAGGAGTCTTCACTTGTCTCAAATCTTACATCTTCCTTAGAGTTTCCAGAAAACCCCAGTCTAAGTGAATTTTCTCATTATCTACTCACTTATTTGGATCTTAGAATTTATATTAAATGTAGTCCTTCATTGGGAGCTTTGGTGGTATAGTGCCTAAGGCATTTGACCACTAACCAGAAGGCTGGCAGTTCAAACCCACCAGCCACGCCTCGGAAGGAAGGTTGGGCAATGTACATCCGTAGTGCTACCACCTCGGAAACTCAAGGAGGGGTAGCTGTGAGTCGGGTTCGACTAGATGGCAGTGTGTTTGTTTTTTGTTTTGGTAGTCCTTCATTATGCATGTTATATGATTATAGTATTTGTTTCTTCTAATTGAATCTATCTTTTTTTCTTCAAAAAATTAGTGAAGAATTTAAAGACTAATTCTTTCACATACTTCTGTCACTATTTATGACACTTATGAAGATATATAGTTACTTAATAAATACTTGTTGAAAAGAGTTGTATGAAATAAAAAAAAAATAGAGTAGTGTCACAAGAGCTGAGAATTATCCATTATTCTAGAAGTAAGTCAACTTACAAATCTTTTGTCTTAAAAGCTTAAGAAAATTCAAAAATTCTGCACACTTTAAAAATTTTCTGGGCTTCTCACCCTACATTGTGAGTTTTTGAAGAATGAAACAAATGTCAGAAATTAAGTTTTTCACTCCATCCTTGGTCCCGCAGGTCTTTAGAATTTTCTCTTAAAGCATAAATTTAATTATAAGGGCCTTGCCAGAAATATTTGAAGTTAAAGATTTTCTTTCCATAGCAGTGAACTCTAAACAACCGAATAAACTAAACAATATAATGAACAATATTTTCATATGAGAAAGAGAAAGAGAGAAAAAAGAGAGGGGAAAAGAAGTTACAGCCATATAAAGCACTTGAAACACTATTCCTCAAGCACTTACGTAATGACAATGGCTTAATTTTATAACAAAGGTCCCTTCTTTGGAAAATTGGTGTGCTATGCTTATCCCATGCACACCCAATTTTTTGCAATGTGGCAATTAAAATATAATCATTCTATTTTAGAATGAAAAATGGCACTTACGTTGTAATATGGATCCGTAATACAAAAATAAACAAGACTCACGGCAGTTTGGAAAGGAGTCAAATTTCTGGCAGCTCTCTTTACTAGGAACACCAGGAGAGATACACACAGGTGTAGCAACACAGCACTGTATTCTGTGAAATATCTGAGGGTTCAATAGGCTCTATTTTCCCAAGAGAAGTATGCTTAACTTTTGTAAAGCACTAAGAAATATACACTATCTTTTCCAGGCTTTAAGGTACAACAATAGATTCTGCCAGTTCTTTGTATGTTTGTATCCTCTGTGACCCATTCCCCAAATCACCTGAATTTGAAGGAAAATAGGGAATATCTGATAAAACCAGTAACCAGTAAATTTAGTTCATCAAATTTTCACCCCAATATTTAATATTACCATCAAAGCACTAAATGAAGCTCTGTGTTCCACTTTAGCTTTGATAGTTCATCAATTTCACTATTTACTTTTAAATCTATTGTCTTAAAAGCTTAAGAAAATTCGAAAATTCTGCACACTTTAAAAATTTTCTGGGCTTCTCACCCTACATTCTGCATTAATATCTGATAGTGAATTAACGTGCAGAGCTCCTCTTGGTAAGAAGGGCTGTTGTTGTTATGTATTGCCCAGTCAGACCCGACTCATAGTGACCCCTCCTTGGGTTTCTGAGGCAGTATCACTATGGAAGTAGATTGCCCAACCTTCCTTCCGAGGAGTGGCTGGTGGGTTTGAGCCATTAGCCTTCTGGTTAGTAGTCAAGTGCCTTAGGCACTAAGCTACCAGAGCTCCCGGTAAGAAGGGCAGTTCCTTGAAAATGTTTCTCAGTGAGGTCAGCCTTGTGAAGGCCCTTACAGTTATAGCTATGCACATTAGATTGTATATATGCTGTAACTGGTTGAGTTGTGTCTCTCAAAAATTTATGTCCACTTAGAATTTGTGAATGTGATCTTATTTGGAAATAGGAGATTGGCAAATGTAATCAAGTTAAGGTGAGGTCACACTGAATCAAGGTGGGCCCTCGAACCAATGACTGGTGTCCTTATCAGAAGAAGGATATTTGTATGGAGACACAGACACACATAGAATGAAGACAGTCAAGTGAAGCTAGAGGCAGAGACTGGAGTTATGTTGCTTCAAGCCATGGAACACCAGAAGCCACTGGAAGCTCAGCTGCAGAGAGAGAATCAGACTCTTCTTCCCTGGGACCTTCAGAGTAAGTACAGATTTGCAATACCTTAAATTTAGACTGCTAGCCTCCAAAACTGTGAGAGAATAAATTTATGTTGTAAGCCAGCCAGTTTGTGGTCTTTTTTATAGCAGCCCTGGGATACTAATATGTACCCCCCCTCACAGCTCCCCTGGGGTCTCCCTTGTAGGCTGCCCTCCAGACATCAAACTAACTGACATTCCTGTGGAGCTTCCTGGGCCACATTCTGCTGGTGCTATTTCAGTTCATTCTATTCTAATCATAACTGACTTACTGATAGCATCTATTCACCATGAAGTCTTTTCTTATGCAATTACATCCAGTGATGTGAAAACTAATTCAATGTTACAGTGACCTTCATAAAAAGAGTTTGACTAGCAATTAATTTGGTAATGCTTGATCCTCCAAGTTCTCAGGGAAAGTTAACTAAATAGTATATATTGTCAATTCTATGAATGAAAATAATAAAGACACAACTAATATTTAGTGAGGAGCTCTGGTAGCCTAGTACCTAAGGCATTTGACTGCTAACCAGAAGGCTGGTGGTTCAAACCCACCAGTCACTCCTCGGAAGGAAGGTTGGGCAATCTACTTCCATAGTGATACTGCCTCAGAAACCCAAGGAGGGGTCACTATGAGTCAGGTCCCACTCGATGGCACATAACAACAACAACAACAATATTTAGTGAGCATTTTTTTTTTTTTTTTTTTATGTGCTGGGCACATTTCTAAGGGTTTTATATTTATTATTTTCTTCAATCCTCAAAATAACTAGGCGATCAGTACAATTCTATCCACAATTTACAAATGAGAAAATTGAGGTACAGAAAATGAAAATGATTATCCACAAAGACAATAAATAGTGGAGCAAGGTATCAGACCAAATAATCTAACATATTGTCAATTTTGTACTATACTGGAATCCCTGGGTAGTACAAAGGGCTAAACACTCCACTACTAGCCAAAAGGTAGGCAATTTGAACCTGCCCAGGGGCACCTTGGAAAACAGGCTTAGTGATCTGTTTCTGCAAGGTCTCAGGCTTGAAAACTTTATGGAGCACAGTTTTGTTCTGCACACATAGGATCACCACGAATGGTAAAGCTCAGTACCAACTAACAACAACTAACAATAACAAGCCTATACATTTATGTATCCAATTTCAATTTTTCCCATATGAGATATTTACACACATTATTACAACTGCCTTGCTTTTACAACTATCCCAGATAAATATCCTAGAATTTTGAAATCTCAGCAAGTATTTCAGTCCTTCTTTAAGAATAAAACCACATATAGTCTTCTCATTGATCTTACTACAAATTTGAGTTGGTTTTTTTTCCCTTTTACAAGCTATTTATTAACATCTAATTTAAAAATAAATATGTCTGTTTTTATTTATTCATTTGTTTCAGCTGTTAAAGTAAAAATTATTCTTGACCTCAGGTTAGATATTAACCAGGATTCAAAAATAAAGACAAAAGAAGTCTATTTCCCAACTGTACCAAAACCAAACCAAACCAGTTGCCATTGAGTACTTTCTCACTCATGGCAACCTCATGCCTTTCAGAGGAGAACTGCACACCACAGGCTTTTCAATGTTTGTAATATTTCAGAAGTAGATTGTCAGACCTTCAGAGGCACACCAGTGTAGATTAGAATGTTGACCTTGTGGTTAGTAGTCAAGTTCTTGACCATTTGCACAACTCAGGGACTATGATTTTTCCCCATATTACAGACTAAGTGACTAAAGAGAATAGAGAAAAAAGAAGGAACAATGCTGCAGCTATAATCATTTGACATCGGAGGGGGGGGGAATTGTTAAATGTAACAGAGTATTGTTGAAGAAAAGGCAGTCCCACTAAAGCTGTACAGGTACAAATTCAAGTTCACCCACTACACTGAAATGGCCCATCCAATGTGAGTCAGACACAACCTCAGTCCAAGCTCTCTGACTCTCTGATACTTGGATACTTAAGAGACACTCTTTAGAAGATTCTTGCCAGAAAATAGTGACCACTTTAATTTCAGTTACACAGAATAAAACCAAAAAAAAAAAGAAAAACTCACTGCCATCAAGTCGGTTCTGACTCATAGTGACCCTTCTTGGGTTTCCGAGGCAGTATCACTACGGAAGCAAATTGCCCATTCCAAGGAATGGAAGTAAGATTGGGGAATCTGGTTCCGTAGTGATACTGCCTCAGAAACCCAAAAAGGGGTTGTTATGAATATAGAATATTATTTCCCATCTGCAATTTCAACAGAAACATCATCAAACTCCCAAAATTACCAGGATCATTCAGTCATGCTCTATAGGCTGGTAGTCATGGGACTGTGCCTGATATAGGCCAAATATCATCTATAATATTTCAGGAACTGGGTTCCATTTTAAGAAGTGACTGAAACAATCCATTTCAGTAGCTTCAGAAATTCTAAAAGATGATCTAGCACGTGTTATGGAATCACAGGGTCTGAAAATTGAATAAGGCATTATAAATTATCTGAGACATCATTAAAATTCCTTTAGCAATGTCAATGAAGGAGAGAGTTCAGAGTCTCTTCTTTACTGCTTGAGGTAGCAATACAACTTTTGCAAAGATTATGAACATGTTTTGTTGGTGTAGTTGTTGATCAATGCAAATTGCCTCATAGCATCTGTACATTAACCTTAATCTCCCACCCATTATAAACACAATTTCAGTGTTCTATTGGGAAGACTTTTTAAAAAAATTAAAGAATTCTGATATATCCCTGAAGTCTATTTTTTAGATTAATACCCCTGACCCTTTTTTTTTTTTTTTTTCCTTCTTACTTCAAGTAAAAGTAAAAGAAGGATAGAGTGGTTTATGAATTGGAGTAACACAGAGCAACCAGGGAGTTACAAAGTACTCAAACAGGCAGAAGCTATGCAAGGCTTAAATATTAAAATATCTGGAACATTAAAAAATAATCTGATTGGTTTGCCAAAGTAAGTTCTTCTGATTGATCATTTTTGGTAACTCATTGAAGATATGCCTAGACAAGTTCATACTAGTTAGTCTGCTTTCAGCAACAATTCTTCCTGAGTGAAAGCTTTCCTTCCCATATGTACCCAACAATGGTCATAGGTCACCTTATCAGAAACTGAAGCAGAGCCTAAGACAAAATGAATTCTGAGTCAGACTTTGTGTAACCCATTTCAGTCATGCCAGGTATCCTGGATTTTGTAGTGTCCTTATGCATTCCTCTCTTCTGATTATGAATTTCCATAGAAATTCTTTGAATACTATTCAAAGAGTGTCTTCTTTTGCTTAGACTTCCTAATACCTTTCCTTAGATGGCTGCTTACTCTAATAAGCTTTGAAACCGCAGATGCTACTTGTCAGGCAGTATCTGGACATGATCTAGTTTCCTTAATCTTCACCATGTAATAGCTTGAGTATTCTGCTTCTGTTATTTTTATTTAGAGTGAGTGTAGAGTAAGAAAGGCACATTGAAAGAACTATTTGGTTTATGAAAAGGCTGACTCAAAGTATCAGGTCAATCTTCTCTGAGAACTTAGTTTCCTTAAAATATATAATTTTCTGCATAGAAAAATATGTAATGATTCATGAACTTAGTGTGTGTTATCCTGACATAGTGATCATGCTAATCTTCTCTGTATTGTTCCAATTTTACTATATGTGCTATTGAAGTAAGCAGATTCTTAATTTTTTTTCCAATTCTTCCTCTATAAAACATTTTCCACATAGTTAATCCTTCTGCTCATAGTTCTTTATAAGCACTTATTTTGATTTGTCCATTTCTTAAAATGCAACATCCAACATTAAACCTAACTTTTATATAGGACGTTTACATAATTGACTTTGTTGCCTTTTATAATCAAGTCTGCTCATTGATAGGAGCCTTGGTGTGGCAGTGGTTAAATGCATGGCTGCTAACTGAAAAATCAGTGTTTCTAACCAACCACTCTGATGGAAAATGATGTGGCAGTCTGCTTCCATTATGATTACAGTATTGGAAATCCTTTGAGACAGTTATGCTCTGTCCTATAGGATCACTATGAGTTTGAATTGACTCACTGGCAACATATTAAGTTAGGTGCTTATTGCTATTGTTGAAAATTCATGAGCTGCCTTTTCCAGTTAGCTGAATTCAAATGTAAATAGATCTAGACAGAAGAAGACAATTACTTACAAAGACACTGCTATGTCATTAGCTGGTTTTTCTCTGCATTTTTGGCTTCAGCTGTTCACCTGTTCATCTCTTAATTTTTTTTATTTTACTTACTTTTTTTGTCATTTTTCCCAAATAACTGGATATACTCTGACCCAGTACCTATAAGTAAGGTAAAAATTAACAATAATAAGAATGACAATTGCTAAAATCTTAAATACATATTTTTTTTTCTTTTAATAGGAATCCAAGAACAATGTCTTAGTGGGGATTAAATAAATTATTTGGAAAAAAAAAAAACATTGTTATTGTGTTTATTCCAACTCACAGCAACCCCAAGTGAAACAGAGCAGAATTGTTCCATAGGATTTTGTTCGTAAAATTTATGTAAGCAGATTACCATGTCTTCCATGGTGCCTCTAGATGAGGTCAAACTACTTATTAGTCAGGTGCTAATCATTTGTGTCAGATAGGGATGTCAAATAATTTAGATAGTTCATGAAATTATTAAAGGCATTAGTTTGGGAATATATTTTAAAAATTAAAATTAAATTGAGGCCATAGGCCTGTTTTCTTTTTCTTCTGCTGCTGCTGGTGTTTCTTCTTCTTCTTCTTTTTTTTTTTTTTTTTTTTTGAAAATTGCTGACTTAGATATGTGATATTTTTAATAAATTTAATTCAATAAACTAATGTTTCATTTTGAAGATATTATTTTAACACTATCTTATCAGTCCCAGGATAACATAAGTTTTTACATATATTTGCAGTTTTGGTAAAGAAGACTAAAACATATTAGCAATATAATTAGAGTGCAATTTTCTTTTATCCTCAAGCAGTAGTTAAGCACAGAAATAGGCATAAATAGTCTACGATGGTAATTTGCAAGTATTGGAAAGACATATATTTTGCATCTACCTCTTCATCCATTCTAGTAATTAATTTATTAATTAAACATGATTAAGTATATTTGTGTAATCCATACTGCAGACTGTAGTCTTCAATCTCCATCAGTAAGTGCCTCAAGTCATCCTCACACTCTTCAAGCAAAGCTGTGCCTTCTGCATATCGCTGGTTGTTGATGAGCCTTCTTCATATAGTCCAGCTTCTTGGATTATTTGCTCAGCATACAGATTGAATAAGTATGGTGAAAAGATACTATCCTGATGCATTACCTTCCTGATTTTAAACTATGCAGTATCTACAATCAACACCAATGGAAGCAGCAGTCGAGACATCAGAAGACAAGTTGCACTGGGCAAATATGCTGCAAAAGACTTCTTTCCAGTGCTGAAGAGAGCAAAGATGTATCCTTGAAGACTAAGGTGTATCTAAACCAGGCCATGGTATTTTCAATCCCTTAATATGCATGTGAGAGCTGGACAGTGAATAAGGAAGATCAAAGAAGAGTTGATACTTTTGAGTTGTGGTGCTGAGGAAGAATACTGAGAGTACCACAGACTACTGAAAGAACTAACAAGTCTGTCCTGAAAGAAGTGCAGTGGGAATGCTCCTTGAAAGCAAGAATGGTCAGACTTCATCACATTTAGTTTGGCCATGTTCTTAGAAGGGACCATTCCCTAGAGAAGGATATCATGCTTGGTAAAGTGGTGGATCAATGAAAAAGGGGAAGGCCCTCAGCAAGACAGATTGACACAGTAGCTGCAACGATGGGCTTAGGTATAGCATGGACCATGAGGCTGGCAGAAAACCGGCCTCTATGTTCTGCTGTATATAGAGTCACTATGAATCAAAGATGACTCAATGGCACCTTACAACAAAAACAAACTATACTTGCATTGTATCAGAAATCATATTTAGGAATCAAGAATGAATAGGCCTATATTCAAGGATGCCACAGTTTCATTATATATTTTTATAAATCAGAAAGACAAACTCTGGTTTTAATAATTCCCAAAAATCTGACTTGGAATTCTTATCTGTGTAGACCTATGCAAATATTGTAAGAGTTCAGAAAGACATTCAACAAAATCTTTGGCACACTGACTAACTTACAGAATATTCTATTCATTCATTAGCAAAAGTACTTTTAAAAAATTTTACCTTTAAAGAAGAAAAATGCTTTGAAGGGATAAGGCCTTCAGCATTAAGTTTAATCTTTAGTTTCATCATTCCTTTTCTGCTCCTGTTCTATGGTAAAATGATCTTTGGCATTCAAGTTCTGATACTACCTGCAGTGTTTTCTCCTAAGCACTCTGCTGCCACCTATGACATGTATTGCCAATTTTAAATGTGATAAGTAACATCATAAACTCAGATGTTCCCTTAATTTCATGTAGTTACTTATTATATTTTTCTCAACACATAGACTGAATGCTTTCTTCAGTTGCAGATGGATTTTTTAGCAAACATAAGAGTAAATAATAGGTAATGAAGCACTAACATGCTATTACATTAAGTTTCAAGCCCAGATTTGTGCTGCAATAATTACATAGACAAATTATATATAAGATTCAGATTATTTTCCCTTATAGATTAATATATAAATCAAACCAAACTCACTGCCATCAAGTTGACTCTGACTCATAGCGACCCCTCCTTGGGTTTCCAAGACAGTCTCTCTACAGAAGTAGATCGCTCAGTCTTCCTTCTAAGCAGTAGCTGGTGGGTTTGAACCACCAGGCTTCTGTTTAGCAGTCAAATGCCTTAGACACTGTGCCACCAGAGCTCCCAGAATAATATGTGAACATATTATATATAGTTTATATATAATAAATTATATACTTATATATGTAACATACATAAGTATGTGTGTAGGTGAGTGTGCAGGAATCCTGAAACTAACAAAGACAAAGTTTGGTTCCTATATAGAATCTCAAGCAGTCAGTTTCTCACTCTAAATGTCATAATCAAACACCTTGAGGGAATGAGTCACTAGGTATGGGAGTTCTGGAGTATAGTCTCAGGGGGCAATAAGGTTAATTGTTGTTGCTGTTGTTATGTGCAGTCAAGTTGGACCCGACACATAGTGACCCCTCCTTGGGTTTCTGAGGTGGTATCACTATGGAAGTAGATTGCCCAACCTTCTTTCTGAGGAGTGGCTGGTGGGTTTAAACCACCAGCCTTCTGGTTAGCAGTCAAGTACCTTATGATCTACTTTACCATAATCCACAAGCACAATATTCTCCACCCTACTTTGGTAAATATCACCTGGGGTCTTAAAAGCTTGTAAGCAGCCATCTAAAGTGCAACTATTGATCTCTCCCCATTGAAAGCAAAGCAAATAGTGAAGAAAATCAAACATGCAAGGAAACATTTAGTCCAAAGGAATAGGACCTCATGAATCCCAAACTCCAGAAGAACTAGATGTTGTCCAGCTACCACTGCTGACAGCTCTGAAAGGAGGTCCCAGATAGAGTGAAAGAATGTGGAACAAAACTCATAATTATAAAAAAAAAAAAGAACAGGCCTCCTGGTCTGATGAAGACTGGTGGAACTCCCAAGATTATAGCCCTTAGATATCATTTAAGTTGGGAATTGGACTCAGCTCCTATGGCTCAACTTTCAGCCAAATCGTAGACAGGTCTATAAGATGAACACGATACCAGGAAGATATGCATTCATTACAACAATCATGCAAGATAAAGAGAATAGTTTTTGCCTAGGGAGCTCTGGAAGCATAGTGCCCAAGGTACTTGACTGCTAACCAGAAGGCTGACAACTCAAACCCACCAGACACTCCTCGGAAGGAAGGTTGGGCAATCTACTTCTGTAGTGATACCACTTTGGGAACCAAAGGAGGGGTCACTATGAGTTGGGTCTGACTCAAAGGCACACAACAACAACAAGATCTAGGAAGGTGGAAGGGGATGGGGAGGAGGGACAAAGGTAAGTGGTGGGTGCAGGGAGGAGGAGCACTATTGCATTGTGGGTGTTACAGTGAATGCCACAAAGTAGAATGTGTGTGGATTGTTGAATGGAAAACTAATTTGCTCTGTAAACTTTCAAATCACAATAAAAACAAAAAAATTTAATCAGTAAATGGCATCTTTAGTATCTTAGTTCTTTAATCCAAGTTTAATTCATTTTATCTTTACACTGTCTTATTCAAAACAACCTTAAAAAAAGTAAACTGTATTTAGAAATAATATGATAATATAGATCAAGATATATTAACACATTTATAAGGTTTAACAATAATGAAATGGAACACATAAAGATCAATATCCTAGGCATTAGTGATCTGGAATGGACTGGTTTTGCCCATTTTTAATCAGACAACCATATGATCAACTATCCTGGGAATGAGAAATTGAAGAGAAATAGCATGGCATTCATCATCACAAAGACTGGTTCAAGATCTGTCCTGACATACAGTGTTGTCAGCAATTGTATAATATCCATATACCTACAAGGAAGACCCATTAATACTATTATTATACAAATTTACTCACCAACCACCAAAGCCTAAAATGAGGATACTGAAGATTTCTACCAACATCTGCAGTGTGAATTTGACTGAACATGTAATCAAGATGAGTTGATTATAAACTGGTGACTGGAATGCAAAAGCTGGAAACAAAGAAGACTTACCGGTAGTTGGAAAATATGGCCTTGGTGATAGAAATGTTGCTGGAGATCGCATGGTAGAATTTTACAAGACCAACAACTTATCCATTGCAAATACCCTTTTTCACCAACATAAGTGATGAATATACACGTGGACTTCACACAATGGAATACACAGGTATCAGATTGACTACATCTATGGCAAGAGATGATGGAAAATCTCAATATCTTTAGCCAAAACAAAGCCAGGAGCTGATTGTGGAACAGACCATCAACTGCTCATATGCACGTTCAAGTTGAAGTTGAAAACAATTGAAACAAATCCATGAGAGCCAAAATATGACCTTGATAATATCTCTCCTGGATTTAGAGACCATTTAAAGAATAAATTTGATGCATTGAATACCAGTGACTGAAAACCAGAGGAATTGTGGGATGGCATCAAGAATATCATCCTTGAAGAAAGCAACAGGTCATTAAAAAGACAAGAAAGGAAGATAAGACCAAAATGGATGTCAGAAGAAACTCTAAAACTTGCCCTTGAGCAAAGAGTAGCTAAAGATAATGAATGAATGATAAGATAAAAGAGCTGAACAGAAGATTTCAAAGAGCAGCACAAGAAGACAAAATCAGTTATTATAATGAAATGTGCAAAGACATGGAGTTGGAAAGCCAAAAGGGAAGAACACGTTCAGCACTTCTCAAGCTGAGAGAGCTGAGGAAAAAATTTAAGCCTTGAGTTGCAATACTGAAAGAGTCTAGGGGCAAAATACTGAATGACGCAGGAAACATCAAAGGAAGAGTCACTGTACCAAAAAGACCTGGTTGATCTTTATCCATTTCAGGAGGTGGCATATGATCAAAAACCAAGGGTAATGAAGGAAGAAGTCAAAGCTGCATTGAAGGAATTGGTGAAGAACAAGGCTCCAGGAATTGACAGAATACCCATTGAGATATTTCAACAAACAGATGACCTGCTGGAGGCACTCACTTGATTATGCCAAGAGATTTGGAAGACAGCTACCTGGCCAAGTGACTGGAAGAGATCCATATTTGTACCCATTCCAAAGAAAAGTGATCCCACAGAATGTGGATATTATCGAACTACATCATATGCAAGTAAAATTGTGCTGAAGATAATTCAAAATCAGTTGCAGCACTATATTGACAGAGAGCTTCCAGAAATGCAAGCTAGATTCAGAAGAGGATGTGGAATGAGGGATATAATTGCTGATATCAGGAGAATCTTAGCTGAAAGCAGAGAATACCAGAAAGATGTTTACTTATGTTTTATTGACTATGCAAGAGTATTCACTTGTGAGGATCATAACAAATTATGGATAACTTTGAGATGAATGGGAATTCCAGAACACTTGATTGTACTCATGAGGAACCTGTACATATATAAGGAAGCTGTTGTTCTAACAGAACAAGGGGATAGTGAATGGTTCAAAATCAAGTAGGGAATGTGTCAGGGTTGTATCCTTTCACCATACTTATTCAACTTGTATGCTGAGCAAATAATTCTTGAGTTTGGATTGTATAAAGAAAGGAGTGTGTCAGTGTTGTATCCTTTCACCAAACTTATTCAATCTGTACACTGAGAAAATAATCTGAGAAGCTGGACCATATGAAGAAGGAGGTGGCATCAGGATTGGAGGAAGACTCATGAACAACCTGTGATACGCAGATGACATAACTTTGCTTGCTGAAAGTTAAGATGACTTGAAGCACTTATTGATGAAGATTAAAGACTACAGTCTGCAGTATGGATTACACTTCAATATAAAGAAGACAAAAATCTTCAAAACTAGTCCAATAAACAGCTTCATGATGGATGGAGAAAAGTTTGAAGTTGGCAAGGATTCTATATTACTTGGCTCTACAATCAACACTAATGGAAGCAGCAGTCAAGACATCAGCCAACATATAGCTCTTGGAAAATCCACTGCAAATGACCTCTTTCAAGTGATGAAGAGCAGAAATGCCTTCTTGAAGACTAAGGTGTGCCTAACTCAAGCCATGGTATTTTCAATTGCCTCTTAAACATGTGAGAGCTGGACAATGAATAAGAAATACCGAAGCATCAACCATTGTGCCACTAGGGCTCCTTTAGATTCCAATACATGTGTCCTCAGTGTATTAAGATTTCAGAGATAAGCACTTAAACTGTTAGAGCCTCCTTTCATGGTATTCTGTGAAGTCCTTGCATGTGAGGTTGGAAGAAAGTCAGAAGAGAGAAAGACTAATCTAAGCATCACACTCTATGTAGTACTTAAATGATATCTTCCCTTCCCACACGACCTATGTTCCTTAGACTAGTTATGTATACTTCAACTCTCACTTTGGTTCCCTCAAATGAGGTTACTCACTGATACAAAAATACTTATCTATGGAAACTTTATCCATGATTTTTCAGGTCTGCCAGGACATCTGGAGTCTATTACCTTGCCATGGTGATAATTTGAATTAAAATGGGAGCAAGGGATGCTGCATAGGTTATATAAGGAATGTAGGAATGTAGTGATTTTCAGGCAAATTAAATTGACTGTCTATCTATGAAGGCATTTAGAGTCCTAAAATTACAGAAGACAAATTTGCTAATCTATTTTACAACTGGTCATAGCTTATTTAGTAATAAAAATTGGTATCAAGACAGAGGTAGAAATCTATTGAGAGCTGATAGAAATGTTTGTAAACATTTTTTTAGATTGAATAGGAAATGACTTAAGATTAACATTTTTAGTTCTAAAGTAATTTGTGACAATTACTTATTGGCTATTGTTCTAACACACTTACTTCATAATCTTTATTTTCATGATATAAAAAAAGGCTTTGCATACATTATAAAATAATAAAAGTAACTGAAGAATATTCTCCTTACAGCACCAGCTTCAAGAGGAAGACTGAAGAAACTTACGGAATTTCATGGAGGCTCTGCTAGAATAGAAATATATCTCCTTTACTGTTTCAGGAGGTTTCAAGGTATGAAAAAAAAGAAACCAAAATGATGAATTTCACTGACTTCTTTTGTCCATTAGACTTCTGGATGCCCTGCTTTTCTTAAAAATTAATTTTAGTCCTTAGGCAATGTGTGCATGTATGTGTACGTTCTAATAGTTTCAATCAGTGGTTCTCACTTTTCCCTCAAAGGCTTTATTGTATTTGCACATAAACTAAAATTCACTGTGACTACCAAGCCTGAAGCTGTACAAACTGAGTGATTCCAATTTCACTGTAAATGGGAAGGGGAAGAGACTTGGGCAAAGGTTTCAAAATCAGATGCCTTTAACCAGACAATTAAACAAGTAAATCAGCTACTCTATATGCAGAACCCAGCTCCTCTTCAACTCTAGTGGATTGTCAGAGATTTTTGGGTTTTCCTAACAGTCAGGTATTTGAATTTTTACTTACAATTTCTTTTATTGTGGATTGTTGGCAACTTCTTTAAAGAAAAAAAAAAAAAAGCTGATGTCAGATAAACAAAACATCCACAGTGCAAACCCCAGGACTAACAGTTTTGATCATTTGTCTGGTGAACTGGAAAACTAATTTTAGGAGGTACTGGAGAGAGAGAAAAGGAGCTATGGTGGTGTAGTGGGTAAGGGTTTTGGTTGCTAACTAGTAGGTTGGTGGTTCAAACCCACCAGCTGCTTCACAGGAGCAGGATGAGGCAATGTACTTCCATAAAGATTTACAGCCTTGGAATCCGAATGGGAGTTGCTATGAGTCAGAATCGACTAGATGGTAGTAGATATATTTTGATTTTTGGTTTGGAGAGAAATAAGCAGCCCTGATGGAATAATGGTTAAAGCATCCAACTGCTAACCAAATGTTGGTGGTTTAAACACACCAGACCACTCTGTGGGAGAAAGATAAGGCAGTCTGCTTCTGTAAAGATTTACAGCCTTAGAAACCTTATAGGGAAGTTCTACTCTGTCCTATAGGGTTGATATGAGTCAGAATTGATGGAATGGCTTTGGATTTGGTTTGCAAAGAGACAAAGGAAACATAATGGTATGATGTTTAATGCTCAGCTGCTAACCAAAAGTTTGGCTGTTGGAACTCTCCAGCCACTCCACAGGAGAAAGATGTGGCAGTCTGCTTCCCTAAAGGTTTAACAGCCTTGGAAACTCTGCAGAGCAATTCTACTCTGTCTTATAAGGTCACCATGAATCAGAGTCCACTGGACAGCAAAGGGTTTGAATTTGGTTTTGGTTTCAAGACTGACATAAGAAAACTTGAAATAGGCAAAACTTTGGTGAGACAAATTTGACCTGGGAAGCAAGGGAAGTTAGATACATTTAGTGTATATATGGGAGGAGGGGGCACTAAAAGACATTCCTGTCCTTTAAAATACCTAAGCTGTCTTCTTCATAATAAACTCAATTATTTGATAAGGAAATTAAGAAGCAAACCACAAAAAAACATGCATACATCTGTATTACCTAGTGTAGAGTGAAGAAGTCTCACTCCAGCAGATTACCTTGCTGGCTCCTTTTGAGGAAGCACATCATTCTAGAGAATAATATTTGAATAAACTGGAATGACCAATGAACAGCAGCAAACAGTATCTCAGAGAGTGAAGAAAGTGCTACCCAAGCTGAGAAGTACTGATACTAAGAGAATTTGATAAATTCATTGAGAATACATATTGTCCTTATCCCATATATTGTTGTTGCTTTTGTTGTTGTTAGGTGCTGCTGAGTTGTTCCCTATGTACAACAGAATGAAACACTGCCCAGTCTGCTCCATCCTCATAATCCTTGCTACACTTGAGACCATTGCTACAGTGACTGTGTCAATTCATCCTTTTGAGGGTCTTCCCCTTTTTTTCTGACCCACCACTATACCAAGGATGATAATCTTCTCCAGAGAAGGGTGCTATGCATTATAGGTTGGTAACTTTAAAGGTCAACACTTGTCTGTCAGTTTGTTGTACTGTGGTGGCTTGTGTGTTGATGTGACATTGGAGGCTATGCCACTGGTATTTCAAATACCAGCAGGGTCACCCATGGTGCACAGGTCTCATCAGTTTCCAGACGAACACAGACTTGGAAGAAGGAAGGGGCCATCCACTTCTCAAAGAATTGACCAGTGAAAATCTTATGAATAGCAGTGCAACACTATCTGATGTATTACTTGAAAACTTTATGAATAGCCTTGAAACATTTTCTGATAAAATGACCCCCCTCAGGTTGGAAGGCATTCAAAATACAACTGGGGAAGAGCTGCCTCCTGAAAGTAAAATAGACCTTAGTGTCATGTATGGAATAAAACTTTTGGGACCTCCAGTTGCGATGGGGCATGACTCAAAATGGGAAGAGACAGCCACAAACATCCATTAGTAATTAGAACATGGAATATATGAAGAATGACTATAGCAAAATTGGAAGTTGTCAAAAATGAAATAGAACTCATGAAGATGGATATCCTAGGTATTACTAAGTTGGAATGGACTAGTTTGGGTCATTTTCAATCAGATAATCATATGATATAATATTCCAGGAAAGACAAATTGAAGAGGAATGGTGTGGCATTCATTGTTACAAAAAAATGTTCCAAGATGTATCCTGAAGTACAATACTGTCAGTGACAGGACAATATCCATATGCCTACAAGGAAAACCAGTTAACATTACTATTATTCAAATTTACACACCAACTACCAAAGCCAAAGACAAGGAAATTGAAGATTTTACTACCAACTTCTGTACTCTGAAACTGACCAAAAATGCAATCAAAATATATTGGTTATTACTTGTGATCAAAATGTGAAAGTTGTACACAAAGAAAAATCACCAATGGTTGGAAAATATGGCCTTGGTGATAGAAATGAAACCAGAGATTGCATGATAAAATTTTACAAGACCAATGACTTATTCATTGCAAATATCTTTTTTCAATAACATAAATTGTAGCTATACATGTGGACCTTGACAGATGGAATACACAGGAATTAGATCAACTACATCTGTGGAAAGAGGTGATGGAGAAGCTCCATTATCTTCAGCCAAAACAAGGCCAGGAGCTGACTGTGGAACAGACCATCAATTTCTCATACACAAGTTCAAGTTGAAGCTGAAGACAATTAAAACAAGTCCATGAGACCCAAGATATGACCTGGATGATATCCCATCTGAATTTAGAAGCCATCTGAAAAACAGATTTGATACATTGAACACAAATGACTGAAAAGGAGAAGAATTGTAGGATGATATGAAGAACATCATTCATGAAGAAAGCAAAAGCTCATTAAAAAGACAGGAAAGGAAGAAAAGACCAAAATGGATGTTAGAAGAGACGCTAAAACTTGCTCTTGAATGGAGAGTAGCTACAGCAAAGGGAAGAAATGACACAATAAACTAGCTGAATGGAAGTTTTCAAAGAGCAGCTCGAAAAGACAATGTCAGTTATCATAATGAAATGTGAAAAGCCTTGGAGTTAGAAAACCAAAAGTGAAGAATTCAATTAGCATTTCTCAAGTTGAAAGCACTGAAGAAAAAATTGAAGCCTTGAGTTGCAAAACCGAAAGGTTCTATGGGTAAAATATTGAATTATGCAAAAAACATAAAAAAGATGGAAAGACTTCAGAGAGTGACTGTGCAAAAAAGAATTGATGAATGTTCATCTATTTCAAGAGGTGACATATGATCAAGAACCAATGGTATTGAAGGAAGAGGTTCAAGCTGCATTGAAGGAATTAGCAAAATTCAAGAAACTGACAAAATACTCATTGATATATTTTAGCAAATGGATGCTGCATTGGAGGCACTTATTCATCTATACCAAGAAATTTGAAAGATGGTTACTTGATTGGCTGGACTAATTGACTGGAAGAGATTCATATCTGTTCCCATTCCAAAGAAAGGTGATCCCATAAAATGTGGAAATTATTGAACAATATCATTAATATCACATCCAAGTAAAATCTTGCTGAAAATAATTCAAAAAATGGTTGCTGCAGTATATAGACAGGAAACTTCTAGAAATGCAAGCTGTATTCAGAAGAGGATGTGGAACAGGGGATATCATTGCTGATGTCAGCTATATCTTGGCTGAAAACAAAGAATACCAGAAAGATGTTTACTTGTTTTTTTATTGACTATGCAAAAGCATTCTATTGTGTGTATCATAACAAATTATGGATCACATTGAGAAGAATGGGAATTCCAGAACAATTGATTGTACTAATGAGGAACGTGTACATAGACCAGGAGGCTGTTGCTCAAACACAACAAGGGGATAGCAACAACCAAACCAAACTCACTGCCATTGAGTTATTCTGACTCATAGTGATTCCCATTTGGGTTTCTGAGGCTGAAAATCTTCACAGAAGGAGATCACACTATCTTCCTTCCATGAGCTGCTGACCTTCCAGTTAGCAGTCAAATGCCTTATCACTATGCCACCAAAGGGATACTGGATGGTTTAAAATCAGGAAGGGAGTGTGTCAGAGTTGTGTCCTTTACCATACTCATTCAATCATTATGCTGAGCATATAAATCCAAGAAGAAGGACTATATGAAGAAGAAAACAGCATCAGGATTGGAGGAACACCTGTACTATGCAGACGACATAACCTTGCTTGCTGAAAGTGAAGAAGACTTGAAGCATTTATTGATGAAGATTAAAGACTTAAACTTCAACATAAAGAAAATGAAAATCCTCACAACTGGACCAATAAGCAGCCTCAAGATAAATGGAGAAAACACTGAAGTTGTCAGAGATTTCATATCACTTAGATCTACAATCAACACCAGCCAAGAATTCAGACAATGCATTGCATTGGGCAGATCTGCTGCAAAAGACTTCTTTCAAGTCCTGAAGAGCAAAGATGTCTTCTTGAAGTCTAAGGTGCACCTAACCCAAGCCATGGTGTTTTCAGTTGCTTCATATGCACGTGAAAACCGGACAATCAGTAAGGAAGACAGAAGAAGAGCTGATGTTTTTGTTTTGTGGTGTTGGCGAAGAATACTGAAAGTACCATGGACCACCAGAAGAACTAGCAGATCTGTCCTGGAAGAAGAGCAGGTGGAATGCCCTTGGGAGTCACTTACTTTGGTCATGTTGTCAGAAGGGACCACTCCCTGGAAAAGGATATCATGCTTGGTAGAGTGGAGGGTCAGCAAAAAAGGAGAGGGCCTTCAACAAGATAGACTGACACAGTGACAGCAACGATGGGCTCAGGTATAGCAAAGAATGTGAGGTTGGCAGAGGACCAAGCAGTGCTTCATTCTGTTGTAATAGGGTCAATATGAGTTGGAGCCAACTCAACAGAACCTAACAGTAACTTTGAAGGGAACAGGCTAATATGCATCAGTGTTTCATGGATAATTCTGACAGAGTGTAGTTTCTGTTTTCTAAGCAGAACTTGTTCCTATAAAATATCTCCCAATTCAAGAGGTTTTCCAAGAACTTTTGTGTGGATAGGTAGACAAATAAATAGATGATAGACAGACGGATACAGAGATGGATAGGTAGATAGAAAGAAAGAAAGAAAGATAGATAGATAAGAAGAGAGAGAGAGAGAGATTTAAATATAGGCACTTGACCTGTCAATCTCACCATCCACAATTGTCAAGAGAAAGAAAATTATCCCCTTTCACAAAATGTTGTGATAACTAAATATGTCTCTGTATTATTCATCACCTATTACCCTTTCATAAGAAGTATGGATGAAGCTGGCAGCCATCATTTTCCAAGGATATAAATATATATGTAGATACAAACTAAAATGCTTGCATATGTATCATGCAGTGGAGAAATAACTTGTAAGTATCTAAGACTGGCATTCTCTTGTAAGAATGAATATAAGTTTCAATAACTTTTGTTAATTTTATTCATACAATGCCTAAATCTGCTGACTCAAAAAGATACATCATGGTGTCAAGACCCAACACTAACAGATTATTTAAATTATAGAACTATGACACTTTTCAGTAAGCTGCTAATGCATTTCTTTTTTTTTTTCAAATAAAGTTACAAAATTGTTTAATTTCTTTCTGATTAACAAGGAAATAAACATTCATCATACCTTTTTTAAAAATATGGAAAAGCTGAAGAAAGAAACTCAGTAGTAACCACAATCCCTGGACTAAGTGGTAAGCATGCTCAACAGTTGAACTTTCTTTTTTTCCATGTCCGAAAAATTATTTTTAAAAATCTGTAAGAAATATATTTGTCTAAACCTGTGCCTATCTTTGAGTATATTTTTGGGTAAATCTATAGATAGAAACTAATAGGAATATGTATATGCAAGTCTTCTAATACATTTTGTCAATTTTCTCTACAAGTGTATACCAATCTCACTCCCATCAGAATTATGAAAAAAATCTAATAAGTCAAATTATTTAATTTAAATGTTTAGAAGATGTAATTATTAAAATGTAGCTAGTAAGATCATAGATAATTTGGCAAGTAGTTTCAAAAGCAGAGGAATCAGTGTGTTTTGCAACTGTATTGTTTTCATTGCTTAAACTCATTTATAGTATTTTGGAAGATATTAATTTGATGGCCCATGGGTAAGTGTAGGTATGTTTCAAAGAAGGGAAAAATATGCAGCATTAGCTTTAACTTGTTCTATGTGACTTATGCATGACATTTTAAGGCAAAAATCAAGCCCCAAATTTTGAGAATAATGAATTTACATGAGTTCACAATAGATCAAGAAAACTCAGTGAGTGTTTGTTTTCAAGCCAAATACCACATTACTATTATCAAAGCCATAGTATCCACCTTTAGTCAGCTTATTGACAAAAGATGTCAGCACTCTCAGTCAGTGAAAAAAAGAAAGGTGATTACTATTGTTATGCCAGAGGGTTGAATGAGATAAAAAATATTGCATTTTCTTTCACTCAAATTGAAAGCTAGACTTCAACAATGATTAGACTTTTTTTAAAATCATGGAATTTCATTAACTCTAAAGAACAAAGGAGCTCTCAGTTCTTCAGAAATGCTAAAGAAAATATGATCTAGTCAGAGAACAAAATGTTCCTGGGTCTCTTTTATTCATCAGTATGTTAAGTTATGATCAAAGTGCTAAGATTAGAATTAAATGGTAAAATAGGAAAAATAGGATCTTGCTTTATAACCATTCTTGGGCACAGAAACAGGAGTTGCCTCAATTCTTTTTAGTACAACAGATATTTATGATGTGTCAATAGTTCCCAGGTCCCAAGAATTCAAGAATTCATACAAGGCCCTTGCCCCAGAGTTGCTTATCATCTAGCAAGGGAATCTACCCTATTAGCTGACTGGTAATGCAATAAACTGATTTAGTGATGTGGACAGGTGAGAGCATAGAGGAAATACTCCTTTGTCAGCCTGACAGATTTGACAGTGCTTCCTAAAATGGATGGGACTTTGGCCAAATATTTAAGAATCTTACCTCAATAAAGTTAACCTGACCATGGGTAGAAAATGAAAAATAGAAAGACACCAAGGAGCAGCCATAATGTTCATACATTGGTCATGTTGTCAGAAGGGACCATTCCCTGGAGAAGGATATCATGCTTGGTAAAGTAGAGGGTAAGTGAAGAAGGGGAAGACTCTCAATGAGATGGATTGATGGCACAGTGGCTACAATGACAAGCTCAAGTATAACAAAGAGTGTGAGGATGGTGCTGGACCAGGCAATGTTCCATTCTATTATGCAGAGGGTTGCTATGAGTCAAAGCTGACTGGACAACATCTAACAACAACAACAACATCCAAGGATCTGGGTTTCAGAAACTACATGCAGTATTAGGAATAGAACTGGTCAGAGTCCCAACCTTAGAGGAAACAAGAAGAAACCAAGCAGATTATAAGATTATAGCAGGCACTATCTAATGAGACAGAAAGACAAGGGTGGACTGATAAGTCAGTGACTTGATGGAGAATTGTAAATGATTTAATGTACTGACTCTTTTAAGGTTATTTTCAGGATGTGTTCTAAAGAGAAAAGGAAAGGATATGATTTGCCTATTAAATCCTATCAGCTAGAGGGGCAAAAGGAACTATTTATAAGTACAGGCAGTCTCCAAGTTTTGAATTAGATCTGTTCCTAAGTGTGTCTTTAATCAGATTTGTAGGTAAGTCAGAACAGGTGCATGCAGTTCTTATTTAGCTTTGCATTGGTGCAAGAAAAGGCTCAAAGCCTTTCAATGATTTAAGAGCTGCATGTATAGCAAGTGAAGGTGATTTTGATGAAGAATTTGCTGGGAAAAGTAGTTGATTCAGTCATTTCAAAGTGAAAGCAAATTTACATAATATTGAAAGATAAGCAATTTGTGGATGTTCATAGTCCCAGCACTGTCTATACTTATTATCAAGTATATATATATATATATATATATATATATATATAAATTAGTAGTAGTACAGAAACTAAGACCTGGATATTATGACTCACTGTGCCCTGAGTGAGACTCAAGTATCTGGCATATTAACAAATCATCACAGGATAATTCTGTGGACTCTACTGCTCAAGACAAGAGTCAGAATCTCACAGGCTTTGGCTCTCTTGGAGAATGAGAAAAGGAATATTTAGAGATGGAAAAATTTCCTCCCAAACCTCAAAAATCTATATATGGTATTCAAAAAATATCCAAGACCTACCACAGCCTCTCAGAGATTATTGTTTTTATTGTTAGTTGTCATCAGTCAGGAGTTTTGCTGTTGCAATTGTTAATGTATTCAACTGCTAATCAAAAGGCTACTGGTTCAAATCCCCCAGTTGCTCCATATGAGAAAGATAAGAAAGTCTGCTTCAGTAAACAGTTACAGCCTTGTAAATCCTACAGGACAGTTCACTCTGTCCATAGGATTGCTATGAGTTAGAATCAACTCAATGGCAGCTCATTTGTGTTTGGTTGTCATTAGTCTGCTCTGACTCATGGTGACTCCATGCACAACAGAGGAAAACATTGTCCTGTCCTCCATCTTGCTTATGCTCATGATATTCTTGAGCACGCATGTCAGAGAATATGAACATTAATTTCAAACAGGAAGATTCATTAATGTTCAGTCAGGAAGACAAAATTAGTCAATTCATGGCTTTATTTCTTTTATTTCAATGTTGTTGTTGTGTTGTTATATGCCGTTGAGTTGGACCCGACTCACAGTGACCCCTCCTTGTGTTTCCAAGGCAATATCACTATGAAAGTGGATCATCTAACCTTCCTTCCGAGGAGTGGTTAGCAATCAAGTTCCTTAGGCACTATGCTACCAGAGCTGGTTAGCAATCAAGTTCCTTAGGCACTATGCTACCAGAGCTCCTTTTATTTCAATACTCCCATTTAATTATTTACGAAAATGACTACTTTGATTATGGACATTAGAAAATCAAAATATATTTTCATTTCCCAGAAATATTTACCTTTCAGGTTATACTCACCACTTTTTTGTCTTAATGCTGATAACAAATATACTTAAAGCAAAATCTTTTAAACACATAAAACAGTTATCTATGATGTTCAGACAGAGGCATTGTATAATAACTCATTTTTCTGCATGTGAGTCATATAACATACAATAATAAAAGCAATTTGCAGAAAAATACCACCATAAATATATGAAAACTAAAGATCAGATGGTCTGTAAGGAAAAGAATTATTGAAATGAATGAATCAGAGAAAATCAAAGAACACCAAGATCCAGAAGTGGCATTTACAACACAGAATTAATGAAGAGCTATTGTGCTCAAATTGGAAATGTCAATGTATGTATCTTATTTTCTAGCACAGACAGAAATTTTTACAAATGCCGTCACCACCTCCTGCAAATACCACTGCTGCAAAAGCTCCTGTGGGAACCAGGAGAGGCTTTGCACAAAGTCTACTGCAGAGAAGGGAGAGGTCATTGAGATCAGAAAACTTATAATAAACAAACTGGGTACACAAACACGAAAAACTGAAATTGCTTGTCAGTAAAAAAGAGACGTAACATAAGGTCCACAATTCAAATAAGCTTGTTAATGTATTTTTCTTAATTTTTATTTTAAACTAGGCAACTAGTTCCAATTTTCTGGCTCCACCCCCTCAATGACTTCCGTTCCCTAGCTATCAATCATTTAAATTGTCATTCAACCAGCTGCAGTGTTCTGACCCAACTAAATAGCTAAAGAAATCCTGAAAAACATTTATTGCACAATCTAAGTTAGTTTCTCTCTATGGGATTCATGCTGAGTAGTCATTTGAAATGTAACTCAAGTATTCACCAGACTGTTAGTACAGAAAAGTTTACCAAATTAAACCGGATCCTATTGATTTGGAGCCTGGGGAGCGGAGGAATCACGATAGCAGTGAGTGTTAACTCTGCTATATTGTATGCAGTGTGGATGGGTCTCTAAATCCAGAGGACCTGCCTCTGCAAAAGCGTAAGGTTCTAATGAAATTAAACCAGATGCTGTTAATTTGGAGCTTGTAGTGTTGGGAGTAATCATAATGGGATGGGACATTAGCACTTGTCACATTATGTACAGGTTGGGTGAGTCTCTTTATCTGAGGTTTTGCCTCTACAAAAGGTTAAGTGATTCCTTAGACCAAAGGCTTCCCTGTTGTTCCCCAGTATGGCCAATGGATTGTCATGTGGCCATAGGCAAGCAAACTGTCTTTCCTTGCACTTTGGATGTAGAGTGCCTCACAAACATTGGCATAATGACTGTTTCTTCTTCAAGAGACAATTCTAACAAGATGGTCAATTTGTCTCTAATGCTCTGATTCTCGATCTGTTTCTGAGTCTTACTCTGTTGAGCTGGCTCCCCATTCATTCTGTGAACTACACGGATGATAGCTCCAGCAAATCTTTTATTTATAATTAAAGAAACCAGGTACCATAAAAAACAGTTTCTGGGTCAGGTATGAGAAATTCAGAGAAAAGATGCTTGTGAATTGGAGGAAAGAACCTCATCATGACTAGTCAGAGAGGTCTCAGTCTTGCTCAGATCATATTTTTTCCTAAATATTTTGAATGTCACTCTTATTTGAAGAACATAAACTCACTTATTTGAAGGTTGACACTAAAGTCTCATTTCCAAGGAGGCTTTCTGGTCTCCTCATCCAAAGCTTCAACCCCTGTCACCTGACTTTTCTTTCCTGTTTTATTCTCCTTTGTGTTTATCAAATCTGTACTAAAGAGATTGTTGAAAAACAAGGCTCCAAGAATTGATGGAATACCCATTGAAATGTTTTAACAAACAGATGCTGTGCTGGAGGCACTTACTTGTCTATGCCAAGAAATTTGGAAGCTACCTGGGCAACTGATTGGAAGAGATCTATATTTGTACCCATTCCAAAGAAAAGTGATCCAACAGAATGTAGAAATTGTTGAAAAGTATAATTAATATCACATGCAATTAAAATCTTGCTGAAGATAATTCAAAAATCATTGCTGCAGTATATTGACGGAGAACTTCCAGAAATGCGAACTGGATTCAGAAGAGGACATGGAACGAGGGATATCAGATGAATCTTGGCTCAAAGCAAAGAATACCAGAAAGATGTTTACTTGTGTTTTATTGACTATGCAAAAGCATTTGACTGTGTGGATCATAACAAGTTATGGATAACATCGCAAAATTGGGAATTCCAGAGCCTTTAGTTTTACTCATGAGGAAATTGTACATAGACTAGGAGAGTAGGAGGCTGTCATTCAAACAGAATATTCTTCATGGTTTAAAATCAGGAGAGGAGTGCATCAAGGTTGTATCCTTTCACTATACTTATTCAATCTGTTGCTGAGCAAATAATTCAAGAAGCTTGACTATATGAAGAAGCACCAGGACAGGAGGAACTCATTAACATCCTGCAATATGCAGACAACACAACCTAGCTTGCTGAAAATGAAGATGACTTGAGGCACTGACTGATGAAGATTAAAGACTACAGTCTGCAGTATGGATTACACATCAACATAAAGAAGATGAATATCTTCACAATTGGACCAATAAGCAGCATCACAATAAATGGAGAAAAGATTGAAATTGTCAAAGATTTCATATTATTTGTTTTCACAATGAACACCAATGGAAGCAACAGTCAAGAAATCAGACATTGTATTGCACTGGGCAAATCTGCTGCAAAAGACCTTTTTCAAGTGCTGAAGAGCAAAGATGTTTCTTTGAAGATTAAGGTGTACCTAACCCTAACCATGGTGTTTTCAATTGCCTTATATGCATGTGAAAGCTGGACAATTAATACAGAAGACCAGAGAAGAGTCCATGCTTTTGAGTTGTGGTACTGGCAAAGAATACTGAAGGTATCATGGACTGCCAGAAGAACAAACAAATCTGTCCTGGAAGAAGTGAAGTCATAATGTTCCCTGGAAGGCTGAATGGCCAGACCTCATCTCACCTACTTTGATTGTATTGTCAGAAAGGACCATTCCCTGGAGAAGTATATTGTGCTTGGTAAAATGGAGGGTCAGCCAAAAAAGGGGAAGACCCTCAATGGGATGGATTGACATAGTGGCTGAAATGATGGGCTCAGGTATAGCAAGGATTGTGAAGCTGGCACAGGACTGGGCAGGACCCTGGGCACAGGGTCCTGATGAGTCAGAGTCAACTAGATGGCACACAACGACAACATATTACAAATTGTAATAACTTCTTGCTTTTTTTTACATCATTCATTAAAGCTCCATGAACAAAAACTCCAAACTCACTGCCATCAAATCAATTCAACTCATAGCAATCCCTCCTTGTATTTCTGAGGCAGTATCTCTGTGGAAGTAGATTTCTCAGTCTTCTTTCCAAAAAGTGGCTGGTAGGTTTGAACTGCCACCCTTCTGGTTAGTAGTCAAATGTCTTAGTCACTATACCACTAGAGGTCCATGAAGGGAGGTATTTTTTGCCTTCTTTGGTTGATTACTATATCCCCAATCAGCTCATTGTAGATACTTAGTAAATGTTTTCAATTATTGTATGAATAAACTTACCTCTTTCAAACTCTTGCGTCAGATTTCCAGCGTTCTATAAAATTTGGAGTATCTGGGTACTGCAAATGTTTAAGGCTCTAGCAAAATGTGTAGCAATATGAGCTCACGTTGAAGTGACTTAGAGGAAAGGCCAAGAAAACACACTTTAGAAATACCAGTCATTGAAAACCCCATGAAGCATAATTCTACTCCAAAACACATGGGGTGGGAGCTCTGGAAACATAGTGCCTAAGGCACTTGACTGCTAACCAGAAGGCTGGTGGTT
>NW_006921695.1:9280490-9295476 GCF_000298275.1 Orycteropus afer afer | reverse complement strand
GTTGGCTAAGGAACAATTAGTTCTAGACCCCCACCCAACTCAGACCTACCTACCAATTCAGAATCAATGGTTTGAAGACCCAGGTATATGCATTGTAACAGATTCTCCTAAATTAATCAAGGGTATACTGTAGTTGGAGAAACACTGACATTCCACATGTAATTTCCAAAATATGTAATGAAAGATACTTACAATTCTATCTTTGTGCTTTTCTGATGCTAGTGAGCAAAAGTCCATTTGATAAATATACCTGAGTATGTCCATGTCCAATACCATTTTTGTTGAAAACTTTAGACTTAACAAAATACCAGAAAAAGTCAAGATTAACTTCTACTAAAGCATCTGGATAAGACAGTCATTCAAATTTTACTTGTAATTTAAATAAAAATGAATTTTTAAAAAAAGCATAAGGTTGATTTTTAAAGAAGAAGTATAAATAAGTTTGGCTATAGAGAAAATCAAGCAAAGCAATAGGTAGGAATATTGAAAATATATTACATGAGTAGTTTAACCAAGAAGGAACAAAATGATGAACTTCTACTAAAGGGCATGCTTTAGAATCAACAAACAAGAATAAAATAAAGGTAGGGAATATTCAAAACTCAAAACTGAAGAAAGAGGAGATAAAAAGAGATATGAGAATGAAGAAGACACTAAATTAAATATAAGAGAGGATATAAAAGAAGATTTAAGCTCTAGAAGCCATTTGAAATAGTGTTGCCAGAGGAAAGGCTTGCAGAAGTTAGAGTTTTCTCATCGTGGCAGGCTTCCTACCATCAGATGACAGAACTCAAGAGTGGCGCACAGAGAGAGACTTTACATCTAAATTTACTGGTGTAACTATGCAAACTTCTTGTATATACATATATTATACTGGGAATATATACCCTACTCAGTTATTAACAACAAATATAATTTTATGTTAACTTTAAGTAAATAAATCCTGGCCAACCATTTATTTCCACAATAGAAACAAAAATAACTGATTGGCAGATAAAACATAGATCCTTCAGTCATTCTACTTCTTGCATTTGCTTTCATTTCTATCTTAGAATCTTGCATGTTCTTCTAAAGAGAAAAGACAAGCTTTTAGGGCTAAGATGGTCCAAGAGCAGCCGTCATTGTCACAATTAAGTATGCTGCTTTGCTGGTCCCTGTGCCCAAAGAGAAAAATGTTTCATTTTAACAGGACAGTGTGATAGGGGTTGGGAAGATGCTATTCACAGCATGTCAAAGACAAATATATTTTTTTCCCCTAAAGTTTCCTTTCCATACTAAAACTATGACTGTTCATCCATGCTGAAGTATAGGGCAATGTCTCCTGCCTGAGGTGCTAGATTGTGGACATCAAGAAGTTGATCATGTCAGTTTGACTCAAATACATTCCACATGTAATTTCCGATGTGCCAGACACTTTGCTGAGTTTATGAGGCATAGAAGGATATGCAAGACATAAATCTCTGCCCTCAGGCAATTTAGAACACAGTAAGGGAGATAAATTCTGTCCATTGTTAATAGACATTGAAAGAAGCTAGTGAAAGACTATAAAAGACATCTATGATAGAGAAGTTTGCCAAAGATTGTGTTTGTATTGTTTAAGAGAAAGGGTGTTAGGTTTGCTTGGGAAGCAGAAGTATTTCAGATAGGTTGATAAATCACAGGATCTGTTTCCTTTTTTGAAAGAACGGTAAGCAATTGTCCTAGAATTAAATCCAACTCATGGCAACTTCATGTATGTCAGGGTAAAACTATGCACCATGTGGTTTGCCATAGCTGATTTTTTGGAAATAGATTTCCAGGGCTTTCTTCTGAACACCTCTGGGCTGACTTGAACCCCCAATCTTTTGGTTAGCAGCTGTAATGGATTGAATTGTGCCCCCAAAATATATGTTTCAAAATGTATAGGCCGTGATTCTCAGTATTATGTAATTATCCTTCACTTTGAGATCTGATGTAATTATCCTACCTGTTGTAAATCCACATTAACATCTATGATGTTAATGAGGTAAGATTGTTGTTAGGTTGTAAGGTGCCATCCAGTCAGCTCTGACTTATAGCTACCTTGTGTACAGTAGAAGGAAACACTGCCTGGCTCTGCACCATCTTCACAATCCATGCTATGCTCAAACCCATCATTGTAGCCACTGAGTCAATCCATCTCATGAAGATCTTTCACTTTCACACTGACACTCTACGTTAGCAAACATGATATCCTTCTTCAGGGACTGGTCTCTTCTGAAAACATGACCAAAGTAGGTGAGATGAAGTCTGGCCATTCCTACTTCTAAGGAGTATTTGGGCTACACTTCTTCCAGGACAGATTTATTTGTTTTTCTGGCAGTCCATGGCACTTTGCAGTTTTCTTTGACAACATCACAATTCAAATACATCAATTCTTCTGTGGTCTTCCTTGTTTATTTTCCAGTTTTCACATGCATATGAAGCTATTTACAGTACCATGGCTTAGATCAGGAACAGCTTAGTTTTCAAAGTGGCATCTTTGTTTCTTAACACTTTAAAGAGGTCTTTTGCAGCAGATTTGCCAAGTGCAATACATCTTCTGATTTCTTGATTCCTGCTTCCATGGGCTTTGATTGAGAATCCAAGTAAAATGAAATCTCTGACAACTTCAATATTTTCTCCATTTATGAAGCTGTCAAAGACTTCATATTACTTGGCTCTACAATCAACACCAATGGAAGCAGCAGTCAAGATAGCAGATGATTTTAGCACTGGGCAAATTAGCTGCAAAAGACCTCTTTCAAGTGCTAAAGAGCAAAGATGTCTACTTGAAGACTAAGGTGTGCCTGACAAGAGCAATGATATTTTCAATCACCTCATATGCGTGTGACAGCTGGACAATGAATATAGAGGACCCGTGAAGAGTCAATGCTTTTGAGTTATGGTGCTTGTGAAGCATGCTGAAAGTACCATGGACTGCTAAAAGAATTAACAAATCTGTCCTGGAAGAAGTGAAGCCAGAATGCTCCTTGGAAACAAGAATGGCCAGACTTCATCTCACCTACTTTGGTCATGTTGTCAGAAGAGACCATTCCCTGGAGAAGGATGTCATGCTTGGTAAATTGGAAGGTCAACAAAAGAAGAAAAGGCCCTCAACAAGATGGATGACACAGTGGCTACAACGATGGGCTTAGGTTTAGCAGGGATCATGGAGCTGGCAAAGAACTGGACAGTGTTTTGTTCTGCTGTACACAGGGTTGCTATGAGTCAGAGATAACTTAATGGCAGCTAACAACTGCTTATTTATTGGTCCAGTGGTGAGGATTTTTGTTTCCTTCATGTTGAATTATAAGCCATAATTAAGGATATAGCCTTTGATGTTCATCAGTAAATGCTTAAGTTCTCTTCACTTTCAACAAGCAAGGTTATGTCATCTGCATATCATAGGTTGTTAATGAGTTAATGGGTTTTCTTCCAATCCTGAAGACACATTCTTCTTCATACAGTCCAGCTTCTCAGATTATTTGCTCAGCATACAGATTGAATAAGTATGGTGAAAGAATACAGCCTTGACATAAAACTTTCCTGATTTTAAACCATTCAGTATCTCCTTGTATTGAATGAAAAACATTCTCATCTATATACTGGTTCCTCATGAGCACAATTAAATATTCTTGGATCCCCATTCTTTGTAATGTTATCCATAATTTGTTATGATCCACATAGTCCAATGACTTTGTACAGTCAATAAAACACAGGCAAATAACTTTCTGGTATTCTTTGCTTTGTAATGATGAATGCCATGCCATTCCTCTTCCAATTGTCATTCCCAGCATAGTAGATCATATGGTTATCTGATTCAAAAGGTTCAAAACCCATCAATTTCTGCTCACTAATGCCTAGGATATCAATCTTTATGCATTCCATTTCATTTTGACAGCTTCTTATTTTTCTAGTTTCATACTTCTTACATTCCTTGTTCCAACTATTTATGGATGTTTGCAGTTGTTTCTCCTCAATTTGAGTCATGCCACGTCAGCACATGGAGGTCCTGAAAGATTTACTTTATCTCTATCATTAAGATTGGTTCTACTTTGATGAAGCAGCTCTTTCCCAGTCCTAATTTGAATGCCTTCTGACCCAAGGGGCTGGTCTTCCTGCACTGTGTCAGACAATGTTTCCAAGCTATTCATAAAGTTGCCTGGTAATGTATCAGACCGTGTTTCTCTGCTATTCATAAGGTTTTCCCTGGCCAAGTTTTTGAGAAGTAGATGACCTCTTCATTCTTCCTAGTCTGTCTTAGTCTGTAAGCGGCATTGAAACCCGTGCACTATGTGCAACACTGCTTGTGTCTGAAACACCAGTGGCAGAGCCTCAAGCCTCACAGCAATGTGCAATCCCCACAGGATGACAAACTGACAGATAAGTTTGTTTCCCTTAGCTGCTGGAAACCTCTCCACCCTTCCCTTACCTGCTTCCTACCTGGATCTGACCACTCCTGTGGTCCCCAGATGCTCCCTCCCTTTCCTGGCTCTAGGGGGCTGGGGCCTTACCTGCCTCTCTCCCCTTACCTGAATCCTACTGCTCCTGAATGACCACATCCCCAGCCACTCCTTTCCTTTCCTGGCTTTAGCTGCTCTTTAAAATCTTCTGTTCAGCTCTTTTATCTTGTCATTTCTTCCATTTTCTTTTTTCAGAGTCTCTTCTCACATCCATTTTGCTCTTTTCTTCCTTTCTTGTCTTTTTAATGACCTCTTGCTTTCTTCATGGATGATATTCTTGATGTTATCTCACAATTCCTCTGGTTTTTGGTTATTGGTGTTCAGTGCCTCAATTCTATTATTTAAATGGTCTCTAACTTCAGAAAGGATATTATCAAGGTCATATTTTGGCTCTTGTGGACTTGTTTTAATTGTCTTCAACTTTAACTTGAACATGCATATGAACAGTTGATGGTTTGTTCCACAATGAGTTCCTGGACTTGTTTTGTCTGAAGATATTGAGCTTCTTCATTGCCTTTTACCACAGATGTAGTCAATCTGATTCCTGTACATTCATCTGGTGAATTCCGTGTGTTTAGCCACTGTGCATGTTGTTGAAAAAGGTATTTGCAATGAATAAGTCATTGGTCTTGCAAAATTCTATCATGCGCTCTCCAGTATTATTATTATTATTATTATTTCCAGGCCATATTTTCTAACTGCTGGTGACTCTTCTTTGTTTCCAACTTTTGCATTCCAGTCACCTGTGGTAATCAACACATCTAGACTGCATGTTCAGTCGATTTCAGACTGCATATGTTGGTAAAAATCTTCAATTTCCTCATTTTGGCTTTGGTGGTTAGGGTGTATATTTGAATGATATTAGTATTAACTGGTCTTCCTTGGTGGTGTATAGATATTATCCTATCACTGACAACATTTTACTTCAGAAAAGATCTTGAAACACTCTTTGTGATCATGAATGCCACACCATTCCCCTTTAATTTGTCATTCCCAGCTTAGTAAATCATATAGTTGTCTGATTAAAAATGGCCCAAACCAGTCCATTTCAGCTCACTAATGCCTGGGATATAAATCTTTATGTGTTCCATTTCATTTTTGATAACTTCTAATTTTCCTAGTTTCATACTTTGTACATTCCATGTTCCAATTATTCATGGATGTTTGCATCTGTTTCTACTCATTTGAGGCCCACCACATCAGCTAATTTAGGTACTGAAAGCTTTATTCTTTCCATATCTTTAAGGTTGTCTCTATTCTTTGGAGTCAGCTCTTCTCCAATCAAATGTTGAGTACCTTCCAAACTGATGGGCTCATCTTCTGGCACCATATTGGACAATGTTTCAGGGCTATTCATAAAGTTTTATTGCCAAATTGTTTGAGAAGTGGATGGTCTCTTCCTTCTTCCAAGTCTGTCTCAGCCTGGAAGCTCTGCATTTTGCAACACAGTGGCATAGCCTCCAACCTCATAGCAACACGTAAGCTACCACAGGAAGACAAACTGTCAGACAAGTTCATGTCCCTTAGTTGTTCCTAACCCCTGTGCACCAGCTTACCTTGGGCAATGGCCTTAAAATACAGCGGCCCACAAGTGAAAATTAGCCTCCAAGCCCCAGGCCTGCCTACCTCAGGTTCTGTCCTTAATATAGAGCCACATCCAAGTGAAAGGCAGCCTCCCAGCCCCTAATTTTGAGACATGTAATAAAATCTGAAGTGGTTCAGTTTTGTAGGGAGAAAAAACTGGAATTGTAGATAAGAATCCATTCTTGAAAAACATTGAAGACCATAGTAAGGATTTTAAAGCAACTAAATGTATGGCATAAATCATATTTCTAGTATAAATAAGTAGAAAACACATGAATGTTTCATGTAACCCCAATATATTTATAAAATCAATCAAATGTCCTTTGAAGATCAATCACAGGTATACTAATGTAAAACATAGATTAGTCTTCATTGTTTAGATATTGATTATTCAATTTACAGATTAAATACAACCCTAATTTGCATTCTTTCCCTCCAGAGATTTTGTAAGTTATTATCAACATCAATAAGCCTTCCAATGTAATAAAACTTATCAAGTAACTCTTCTTGCCAGGTACTGTGCTAGACTCAGGAAACATAAAGATGATTAAAAATTTTCCTGAATTGAAGAATCTCATGTCTAGTATAAAGGGCTCATAATTAGTTACTGCAAACTCTAGTGAAAATACTTTGCAATAAATCAATTAAAGCTTTTTAACATAAAGTTCAGGGTATTTCATATGGGTTTTAAATACTGCCTCTGTAGTTTAATTGTAATGAAAACTAAGAATTGCTCTTTTCTTACTTCTATTAAGTTTAACACTCTGTCCAGAAACAAGAGTTGTAAAATAGACTCTAAATGATTTTTAACAGCCAATTTAAAATATACTTTTAAGGCTGATTATATGCTATCAATTTCTAATTTTTATAGAGTCAGACATGAAAGTGGTTCAAGTAAGCTGATTTGATCCTGTAAGGATTCAAGAAAGATGTTGATTTTAAAGGGTAAAAAAAAAAAAAAAAAAACACTGCGATCGATAGAAAATATTTAAATAAAATTCTGAACTCATTGCTGTCAAGTCAGATCTGACTCACAGTAACCCCTCCTTGGGTTTCCAAGGTGGTATCACTATGGAAGTAGATTGCCCAACCTTCCTTCCAAGGAGTGGCTGGGAGAGTTTGAACTGCCAGCCTTTTGATTAGCAGTCAAACATATTTTTGCTTGGAGGAGGGATATGGATAACTTTAATTGGGATAGAATCAGTGGCTATAAAAAGCTTGGCAAATATGTAGCACTCATGTGGGGTGAATAAGAAATCAGATTAGGAAGGCTAGCTAAGGCTAAACTGTTGAGGGTCATGAAAGTAGGCGGAGATTTTTTACGTTGTGAAAGTTAAAAATAGGTAGACAGTTGAAGGAGTTTTGTTGTATGTTTGTTTTTTTTTAATAAATTGATATGAGTTATATATTATAAATTACTCCAAATTTAGTGATTCAAAACAGTACATGTTTTTTATCCCACCTTTTTTTGTGTGTAAGGAATTAAGACGTGGCTCAATTAAGATGATTCTGGCTCAGGGTTTCTCATGAGGCTGCAGCCACCTTCAGGTTCATCTGAAAAACGAGCTTCAGCTTCAGGTTCATCTGAAAGCTTGACTGGTGTTGAAGAATCTGCTTCCAAGCTCACTCAGGTCATTGTTCAGAGGTGTTGGTAACTTGCAGTGTTGGCCTCTCCATGGATTAGCTGAATGTCTTCACTACATGTCAACTGGCCTCCCCCTAATGAGAGAAAAAGAGAGAGATCACGACAGTGCATACAAGAGAGAAAATACAATCTCTTAAAAATCTACTTTCAGAACTAATATACAATCATTTTTGCTATCTGCTGGCTATAGCAAATGAATTGAACAAAGTCAATTCAATATGAGAAAAGAACTACACAAGGATATGGTACCAGGATGATTGGGGGCCATCTGTATAACATGGACTGTTGTCATGAAATCAATGTCTTAGGTTATTATCTTTTTCTTTTTTTGGAACATGCCAGATAGATTTGAAGCAGCATGTCTAGAATCCAGAAGGTAAGTTGTTACAAAAACAAGGACCAATAAAAAGAGGATTAAGAGCAAGTCTAAGAAAGTAAATCTCATGCCTCAGTCTATAAATCTTATTTTTAACTTGCAAATTCTCAAATTTTGGAGATAATCACAAATATTTTATTTCAGTCTTATTTCATCAAGAGAGTCCATGGCATTCTTACACAGGCTAAATAAATGAACTCGTGAGTTTTTTTGTTTGTTTATTTCTTATTTTGTCTATATTTTCCACAGGTGGTTGGTTCAATTCTCAGCTACTCCTCAAAAGGAAGACTGACCAATCTACTTCCATAGAGATACTGCCTAGGAAACCCAAAGAGGGGTCTCTATGAGTCGGGATTGACTCCGAGTTTTTTTTTTTTTTTTTTTTTTTTTTACTTTGGCTAAAACTTTATCTGAGGCCCCAGAACAGTGTTTTAAAGTCCACATTGTCTTTTATTTAGTTTCTTGAGCCTGGGAGGATTTTAGATATTCTTCAGTGCTTTAAAAGCAACTAGTTTCTCTCCCCAGAGAAAATTTGAACAGTTCACAACAGCTGGTAAAATAGCTCAATTCTTCTTCCTTTCAGGGGATAAAAGAGTATGGTATTTCTAATCACTGTTTCAATAAGCACTTTGCCACCACCTAAAAGATCAATCATATGGAAAATAGAAAGTCTTTCAGCACAAGGATGACTTCTCAATAGATAGTGATAAAAAGTGGAGGACATAGTGTCATATCTAGAATGGTATAAATCAGTTCTCAAGAATTATATATATATATATACACACACACACACACACACACACACACACATATATATATTGCAGCTCTTTGAATCTAATCAAATGTAAAATAATAGGTACGTATGTTATGGATTTAAGGTTAAAAGCTTCACTGAATGTGATAGTTTATATGAAAAGAAGTCCCTGTATTTTCCAATTTTCAGTCATCTTTGATGAGTAAATCTGAGCTAAACTAATTACTTTAGCAGAATTCCATACTGAAGTATGATTACAGACTTGAGCATGCATTAGCAGTGAAAATTTAATTTATGTGTCAATTTGTTACACAACTACAGATTAGTTTAGGTGCAATGGTAATGATATTTTTGTCTCTCTGGTGTATTGAGAGCTATAGTCACAAGATCTACTTTCATGAATAAAACATCAGTGAGTCTATTCCAATGTCATTTGGGGTAACTAAAGCAAAAATTGCCTCTGGGAGAAAAGATGGCATTGAAGTGAAGACACTGTCACCTTGTAGTATATACAACTGCAGGGTTAGGAAAGAGAAATCTACTAAGGTCATCTTTCAAAGGTCACACTAGCTGATCATATGTTCAAAAATAAGTATTAATTCCTCAAGGCATGCTTCATTTATTTATTACAAAAAAAAAAAAAAAAGAAAATACAAGCAGTTACCTTCTATTTAGTTCCTACTCATGGTAACCCCTGGTGTTTCTGAATAGAAATGTAGAAAGGTACTCCATAGGGTTTTCAATTGTTCATATTTCAGAACTAGATTTCCAGGCCTTTCTTCTCAGGTCCCCCTGCATAGACTTGAACTTCCAGTCTTCCAGGTAGTAGCAAATCCATTAACCATTGCACCACTTTATCTATCTATACCTCTATATATCTATACCTTCTCCTTGACATAATTTCTTACACAACTGGTATTCACACACATACACCTACAAACACACATTGTTTTTCAAACAGCTTATTAAAAAATAAATAAATAAAATCATAATAACCATCAGTACTGACAGTTTAGAGTTCCAAATGTACTTAAATGAAATAATTGGTGAGGAGGTGACTAGAAGTCTTCAAAGGGCTGGGGTAGGTGGACTTCAATTATTTGTATTCAAAATAACAATATTCAAATGTTTCAACTTTTTCAAAATTCTTTTTTGAAATTCTTTCCTTTTTTGTTGATTCATTCAGAAACAATTAGTAAGAGTTCTGGTTACCTAGTTTTGCTCTGACAAGAATATACCACAAATGGGATGGCCTTAACAAACAGGAGTTTATTCTCTTACAGATTGAAGGCTTTCAAGTTCAAAGTGCTAGATCCTAGGGGCTCTGTCTCCTGCTCCCAGCCCACTGGAGCTAGAGGTGTTTCTTCACTCAGACAGCTGCTGGCTGCTGAGGCTGAGAAGCCCAAGGTTGGCAAATAAAAAGGGACAGTTCCGATGTTACCAAACCACATGGCAGGCCATTAATTCAACTTCATTATAAGTCCCAAGGTTGGCTGAGCATGGCAGACTGCTGAACAATGACATGGCTACATGCAGGATCCAAGCATGTCATATGCTAGAGAACATTCCCCAAGGCTTCTCCTTATACACAGGAAGCAGACCACGTTCGCTAAGGCAGCTACTCAGCTGCTCACAGTAGATTCCACCATGGAGTTGATTATCAGTCTCATCATGAGGAATACTACATCCAGCTGCCCATCCATTCAACCAGGCCAGCCAAGTTGATGCACAAACTGAACTACCACAGTAAGTATAGTGCCAAGTTTTGGGAATAATATAAGGTACAACCTGTGAAAGCTGAAGCCTGTATACAGATCTTATCAGAATAGGAAAACTAAAATGTTTTTCATTAAAATAAGTGATTTAAAAAAAAAAAATGGCATTTGGAAGCAATCAGCCCAAAAACACAATGGTCCTTGAGACCAGAAGAACTAGAGGTTACCTGGCTACCAACACCAACCACTCGGGAAAGGATCAAATCTGGAGATCCTGGATAGAGTGGGAGGAAAAATGTGGAACAAAATCCAAAAACTCAATAATGACCAGAACTACTGGTCAGATGGAGCCTGGTGAGACCCCCAATACTATGGTCCTGGGATGCATTCTGGGCCTGGAATAAAACTCACTCCCAGGGGCTGGCTCTCAGACCAATATTAAACAAGATGTACATGCAGACCACTCAACCCTGTGTGATGCACCCACATACTCTATGGAAATGCATCCCTTGGAGCGATCGACCACAGGGCACCAGGGGGAAACATTCACAGGAGGAAATGCAGGACACACAGGAGTGCATAACTATGAGGGAGGTGTTTACTGGGCAGAGAGGGGAGGAGGAGACTGGGTTAGGGTTGGGGATGGTAAATGGGAAGAAACTAAATGTACACATAATGTTGAATGTAAAACAAACTCTGCTCTGTAAACTTTCACCAAAAGCACAATAAAACAAATAAATAAATAAAGTTGGAGAAAGTGTCTCAAAATCCCCATTTCCCTTGGACCATGATTTAGAAAGCCCAATGATGTAACAATGTGGGACATCCCACAAGAACATGAAAAAAAGTTTGTCCTCAAAGAGCTAAAGCATTTAAAAAAAAAAAAAAAAAAAAGTGCTAAACCTGTAAAAGGACACTTGCCTGGTTACCCCAAGAGATGGGTGAAATGTGTTCAAAAACACCCAAACTCTGACCACCTTGGGAAGCTACCTTGGTCTGTGACTGGACCTGAGCAAGCAGAAACAAAAATAAATAAGTGATAAAATAATAATAATAATAATAAAAAGTGGTAAGACAGCACCCTTTAAAGCCAGAAAACTTGTAAGACCCAGAAAAACAAAGCAGTCCCATAGAGTTCTAGCTCTTACAGTTTTCATTGTAGGTCCTCTCTATGGGCTTACAGCCTAGCACAGTAATTGTTAACATCTAGGAGCTCTGGTAGGAGTCTCTGGTGACATAGTGCCTAAGGCATATGACTGATAACCAGAGGCTGAAGGTTCAAACCCACCAGCCTCTCCTCAGAAGCAAGAGTAGGCAGTCTACTTCTGTAGAGATATCATCTCAGAAACCCAAGGAGGGGTCACTATGAGTCAGATCTGACTCGATAGCAGTGAGTTTAGTTTTTTGGTTTAGGAACTCTGATGGCACAGTGCATAAGGCATTTGACTGCTGACCAGAAGCCTGGCAGTTCAAAGCCAACAGCCACTCCACAGAAGGAATATGGAACAATCTATTTCCATAAAGATTTACTGCCTCAGAAACCCAATGAGGGTTCTTATGAGTTGGAAACGACTCAATGGTGTGTTATTTTGTTTGTTTGTTTTTTAAATGGACATTAAAGGAGCCCTTGTGGAAGAGTGGTTAAGCCTCAGCTGCTAAACATAAAGGTCAGTGAATCAAATCCATCAGCCGCTTTGTGGAAGAAAGAAGTGGCGGTCAGCTTCTATAAAGATTTACAGCTTTGGAAACCATATGGGGTAGTTCTATACTGTCCTATAGGTTTGCCATGAGTCAAAATCAACTCAACAGCAATAAAGTTTGGCAATAGATAGACATTTAAATTATCTTATCATCTTATCTCCTTTATCTTATATAAAACTCCAAACATGAAGATTCGTGTTCAGTAGATCTGGATTGTATTTTTTGTTTGATTTAATAGTTTAATTATTCATATTATACATTTATTAAACAAAATATTATTTTATATACTAAACAAACTATATTCCATTACATATTCACACAATAATTATATAGCCAATTAAATAAAGCAGTTACTTAAAAAATTAATTTCCCCCAATATTTAAACACTGAGAGCAAATTCATTTAATGACAGTCATCTTGCACAACCAATTTAAATTTCTAAGGTTGGGCAATCCTACTTCCGTAGTGATACTGCCTCGGAAACCCAAGGAGGGGTCGCTATGAGTGAGGTGTGACTCGACGGCACATAACAAAAACAACAACAATTCAGTTTGTTAGATTATTTGAAACATTCTGTTAAATGTTCTAATACTCTTCATTCCTTTGTGTAGATCTAAACTTGCATCTGTAATCAAATTTGTTCTGCCTGAAAAACTTTTTATTAACATTTCTTGTAGCTCAGTTTAGCTAACAGATTTTTCTCGACTTTCATTTGTTTAAAAAAAGAAAGAATATTTTACATTTTTTTTGTTCAAAATTTTGTTTATTTTGTTTTTATTGTTGAGAATACACACAACAAAACATATACCAGTTCAACAGTTTCCACAAGTACAATATAGTGACATTGATTACATTCTTTGAGTTGTGCAACAAGTCTCACTCCCTTTTTCTAAATTGTTCGTATCTCATTAACATAAACTCACTGTCCTTTAAGGTTCCTATCTAATCTTTCTTGTTGTTGTCAATTTGATTTCATATAGACAGCTCTTAAAAGAGCATAATGCTCAAGGAAAAGTTTTTTTAAAAGGTATTTTTACTGGTTACAATGTTAAGTTTTCTCTTTCAGTATTTAAATATATCACCTCAGTGCATTTTGACTTACATGATTTCTAAAAAGAAATATGATTTAGTTTGTATCTTTGTTTCCCTATATGTAATATTTCTTTTTCTTTTGATTTATGAAAGACTTTCTCTTTACTTATGGCTTTTAAAATTGAGATACAATGCATTTACATTTGATTTGCTTAGTAATTATTCTTTTAAGCATTTCTGAAAACTCATGGATCTGTGGTTTATTGTCTTTCTTTAATTTTGAGAAATTCCTGGTCATTATCTCTTCAATCCTTTTTTCTTTTTTTTTTTTTTTAACTTTGGTCCCTACCACTCGATCTTTTCATTCTGGTGGTCCAGACATGCGTATGTTAAAACATTTGATACTGTCTCACAGATTTAGTATGCTCAGTTCTTCCCATCTTCATCTTTTTATTCTCATTGTATTTCTATTTGTTAATTTCCTTTGGCCTACGTTCAAATTCATGCATTGTTCCCTCAGCTGTTTCTAGACTGCTAATTAATCCATCAAATGAATTCTTCATTTTCGATTCTATGTATTTTGCTTGTAGAAGTTTTACGTGACTCTTTTGTCTATGCTGAAACTTTACAGGTGTTTATGATTTTTGTTCGCCTTTTCTACTAGTTCTTTAACATATCAACCATAGTTTAAGTCCCTGTATTATAGTTCCAATATATCTTTTTTTTTTTTAATCTTGCTTTTTTGTGTTCTATCTTTTATAGAATGCTTATTCTGTTGTGTAGAATATGAGTAGAGACTGGGGCAAGTGGTATTTAAGCCTAGAAATTGATATGCCTCTTCTTTCAGGCTGTTAGCACACATGCATAAGGACATATGTTTCCATGCATATGTGTGTATAGCTGGGAAGACAGTTGCAATCAATCTATTCAGGAGTATTGCTGAGTTTGGGTTTTTTTGTTGCTATCATTGACTTGAGTGCACCCCAGACTTCATAGTCTTTGCGGTGGGCTGCTATCATATTAAAGTGGAGACCAGAGTGCCAGAAATTTTTAAAGTGTCCCTTCTTCCTCTCAGCATTAATCAGTCACTGCATAGCTATACCAAATAGGTGGTCTCCTTTCATGCTCTTGCCCCTTCCCCAGTGGAAAACTATGTACTGTTGCTTAATACCTGTCATTAAACTTATAGTGGATACATGAGGTTCTCAATTCTCTTGGTCCAGCTTGTATATCTGGACATCAGGTGTAGAGCTTTCTCAGCATTCCTGTTCCTCCTGCTGATGACAGTAAAACTATTTCTTATATCTATGTTAGATTTTAAAGAGCTCTGGTGACATAGTGCCTAAGTAATTTGACTGCTAACCAGAATGTTGGCAATTCAAACCCACCAGCTACTCAGCAGAGGGAAGATGGGGCAACCTACTTCTGTAAAGGTTTACCACATCAGAAACACAATTGGGGTCGCTATGAGTCAGAATTGACTCAAAGGCAGTAAGTTTGTTTAAAGGCAGGTTTTAGACGAGAGAGTCTTTCTTATGGTTTTCTGCTCTCCCTTAGTGCCATAGAGTTTTTGCTTTTACTCCTCCCACAGAAGCAATGGATCATTGACTGGGTGTTGGCGACAAGAGTGTTGAATGACTTTTTTTTTTTTTTAGGATTTGGGTGAAGATTTACAGAGTAAATTCACTTTTCATACACCAGTTCACATATACTTTG
>NW_006921695.1:9260876-9270815 GCF_000298275.1 Orycteropus afer afer | reverse complement strand
TCAAGGCTCAGGGGTCCAAGATTATCTTCTGTGTCTGTGTTAATTGGTTTCCCTTTTCTTTGTTGAAGAGGGTCTGTGCAATCCTTCTGCCTAGTCCACCATCTTGCCCCGCCTCTGTTGAATGACTTTTGTATGAGACAATGATCTAGGTACAGGGCAGGGTTCCAAGGCTGTCCTCCAAAGACTTCCAAACATACCCCACCTGTGCAGCTTCAGCCCTACCCCAATCATGAGCACTTGATGGAAGGCCTTAAAAATAGCTTGAAAGTGGCTAATAACTTGCCTTATGCCTGGGAATTCTAGTTATTCCAAAGGGAAACATTAGCCCATATTTGGCCTTTTAAAATATATTACAATTTAGCTGATTTCTGTTTACTCATTTCTGTGGGGCTGCGATTGTCCAATGGTTTTGAAAAGGTAAGCATGTCATTTGACCCATCATCCCTTGGAATGTCTTGCCACTCTTTTTAATTTAGTTCATTTGCTTGCCATTGGACCTCAGGTCTTTGATAAACTTAAAATAATAGTTAGAATTTGGTATATCATCCAACTTTTCTTTCTGTTAGATTAGAAATTATGTTATTTTGGGGTTTTACATATTCTTAGGGGAAGCAGAATTCAGTGTATTGCTTTAACATCTTAAATATAGTGTTCTGATGCACATTCCTGGTTAAAAAATAATTTTTAATACAATATGTGGTTTTTGAGATAGATCATTTAAAACAAAACATAACAGTTTGAACTCTCTCAAGGACATATAAAGATCCATAGGTATCCACTGGAAAACATAAGGTGGCATTTAAGTTTGATATCAAAGATGAAAAAATACTATTCTGACCCAAGCCATGGTATTTTCAATTACCTTATATGCATGTGAAAGCTAGAGAATGAATAAGGAAGACAACAGAATTGATTCATTTGAATTGTGGTGTTAGTAAAGAATATTCAAAATATTGGACTCCCAGAAGAAACAAAAATTTGTCTTGGAAGAAGTACAGCTGGAATGCTCCTTAGAAGTGAGAATGGCCAGATATTTTCTCATGTAGTTTGGTCATGTTGTCAGAAGGAACCAGTCTGTGGAGAATACCCTGCATGGTATAGCACTGTGTCAGCAAAAAAGGGGAAGATTATCAATGAGATGCATCGACACAGAGGCTATGATTACAGGCTCAAGCATAGCAAATACTCTGAAGATGGTGCAGTACCAGGCATTGTTTTGTTCTGTTGTACATAAGTTCCCTATGAATTGGAACCAACTCGACAGCACCTAACAAAAAACAACAGGTTAAGGACCTTTCTAGAAATTACCTCTAGAAAAGGTGGCATTTAAGTTTGATATCAAAGATGAAATATATATTATTCAGCAGATGGTTTAATGATCAGTCATGGTAAAGAACTGTTGATATAGAGAAATACACATGGCAACAATGTTCACAAAATTAATACAAAGGGAGATTTATACTTCTTATTTTTAATGGCAAAGTATGGAAACAAATCAAATGCCTAACAATTTAAGATTATTAAACTAAATCATAACACATTCATAAAATGCAATGCCATGTGGCCATATGTGAAAAATCCATATTGATTTTTACGTTAAAAAAAATTACAAAGATATGTACAAGAATAATTTATATGCATATGTATTTCAAGATAGTTGAATAGATATAACAGAGGGAGTTACACTATAAAAAAGTTGATGGAATTTCTGCTATATGAATTTTAATTATTTTTTCATTTCATTTATTATCTTCATTTTAAAAATATTTCTGCATATAGTATCTTTAAATTTAATACCTTACAAATGAAAAGTAGTAAAAAACAGGTGAAAAAATAAAAACAAGGGGAAAATAAAATGAAACCATGCAGTTAAGGAAAAAAAAAAGTATGTCTTGGTTTCGGTGCCTAAAGCTGAATGAAAATGAGCTGCAAATGTTTCCCTTAACTTTCTAGAAACCATTTAAGACATATAAACATGTCATAAGAGTCAAAAAAGATGGAAAGAAATACATTTCCCAAGATTAACATAATTATTCTTGGCTTTAGAATCAGAGAGAAATCTCTAGGTCCTTGTAAAAAGAAGGCACTGAGAAATGGACTGAACAACACCCTGATGGTAAATATAACCATAATTTGCATAACTCTATTTCTTTTGGCTGCCACTCATCTGTCAGTTTGTCATACTGTAGTGTCTTGTGTGTTTCTGTGAGGCTGGGGGCAATGCCACCAGTATTTCAAATACCAGCAGGGTCACCCATGGTGGACAAGTTTCAGCAGAGCTTCCAGACAAAGAGAGATTTGGAAAAAGGAAGGGGACGTTCACTTCTCAAAGAATTGGCTGGTGAAAACTTTATGAGTAACAATGAAACACACTCTGACATATTACTGGAAAACTTCATGATCAGCCCTGAAACTTTGTCCCATATTGTGCTGGAAGCTGAGCCCCTCAAGTCAGAAGGCACTCACAATGTGACCATGGAAAAGCTGCCACCTCAAAGTAGATTCCACCTTAAAGACATGAATGGAGTAAAGTTTTCAGGACTTCTATTTGCTAATGTGGCACCATTCAAAATAGGGAGAAAATGCTGCAAATATCCATTAATAATCAGAACATGCAATGTACAAAGTATGAATTTAGGAAATAAGAATTTGTCAAAAATGAAATGGAACTAAAAAGATCAATATCATAGGCATTAGTGAGCTGAAATGGACTGATTTTGGCCCTTTTGAATCACACAATCATATAATCTTCTATGCCATGAATGTCAAATTGAAGAGAAATGGTGTGGCATTTATTGTCACAAAGAAGGTTTCAAGATTTATCCTGAAGTACAATACTGTCAATGATAATATAATATCCATATGCCTACAAAGAAAGCCAGTTAATATTACTATTATTCAAATTTATACACCAACTACCAATGCCAAAGATGAGGAAATAGAACATTATGGCCAACTTCTGCAGTCTGAAATTGACCAAACATGCAAACAAGATGTGTTGATTATTATTGATGATAGGAATTCAAAGATTGAAAACAGAAGAATCACCAGGAGTTGAAAAATATGGTCTTGGTGATAGAAAAGACTTTGGAGATTACATGATAGAATTTTGCAAGACCAGTGACTTAGTCATTGTAAATACCTTTTCTCAGCAACATAAATGGCAGCTATACACCTGGACTTCACCAGGTGGAACACACAGGAACCGGATCTACTACATCTGTGAAAAGAAGTGGTGGAGAAGCTCCAGATCTTCAGCCAAAACAAGGCCATGAGCTGTTTGTTGAACAAACCATTAACTGCTCATATGCAAGTTCAATTTGAGTCTAGAGACAATTAAAACAAGTCCATGACTGCCAAAATATGACCTTGATGATATCCCACCTGAATTTGGAGACCATCTAAAGAATTGTGCAGTTGTTAGGTGCTGTCAAGTCGGACCCGACTCATAGCAGCCCCTCCTTGGGTTTCTGAGGCAGTATCACTACGGAAATAGATTGCCCATCTTCCTTCTGAGAAATGGCTGGTAGGTTTGAACCACTAGCCTGCTGGTTAACAGTCAAGTGCCTTAGGCACTAAGTTATAGATTTGATTAATTGAACACCAATAACCAAAAACTTGATAAATTGTGCAATGACATCAAGAACATCTTACATGAAGAAAACAAAAGGTCATTAAAAAGGCAGGAAAGGAAGAAAAGACCAAAATGATGTCAGAGAGAGTATGAAACTTGCCCCTGAACAGAGGGTAGCTAAAGCAAACAAAAGAATTGACAAGATAAAAGAGCCAAAAATAAGATTTCAAAGAGCATCTTGAGAAGACAAAGTCAGTTATTATAATGAAATGTGTAGAGACCTGGAGTTAGAAAACCAAAAGGTAAGAACATGGTCGACATTTTCAAGCTGAAAGAGCTGAAGAAAAATTCAGGCCTCAGGTTGCAATATTGAAAGATTCATTTGGGAAAATATGGAATGATGCAGGAAAACATCAAAAGAAGTTAGGAGGTTTACACTGAGTCACTGTACCAAGAAAATTGGCTGATGTTCATCCATTTTGTTGTTGTTGTTGTCATGTGTCATTGAGTCAGCCCCAACTCATAGTGACCCCTCCTTGGGTTTCTGAGGCTGTATCACTACGGAAGTAGATTGCCCAACCTTCCTTCTGAGGAGTGACTGGTGGGTTTGAACCACCAGCCTTCTGGTTAGCAGTCAAGTGCCTTAGGCACTATGCTACCAGAGCTCCTATCATCCATTTTAGGAGGTTGAATTCAATACTGACGGTATTGAAGGAAGAAATCAAAGCTGCACTGAAAGAATTGGTGAAAAACAAAGTTCCAGGAATTGATGGGATATTCATTGCAATGTTTCAACAAATGGATGTTGCCATGAAGGTGCTTGCTCATCTATGCCAAGAAACTGAGAAGACAGATACATGGCCAACTGACTACAAGATATTCATACTTGTATTCATTCCAAAGAAAGGTGACCCACAGAATGTAGAAATTATCAAACAATATCATTAATATAACATGCAAGTAAAATTTTGCTGAAGATAATTCAAAAATGATGGCAACAATATATTTACAGGAAACTTCCAGAAATGCAAACTGATTCAGATGAGGATGTGGAACTAGGGATATCATTGCTGATGTTAAATGGATTTGGGCTGAAGGCAAAGAATACCAGAAAGATGTTTACTTGTGTTTCATTGACTATGCAAAGGCATTTGACTATGTGGATCATAACAAATTATGGATAACAGTAAAAAGAACAGGAATTTCAGACCACTTAATTGTGCTCATGAGGAACCTATACACAGACCAAGAGGCTGTTGTTCAAACAGGACAAGGAGATATACTGCATGGTTTAAAATCAGGAATGGAGCGTGTCAAGGTTGTATCCTTTCACCATACTGATTCAATCTGTATGCTGAACAAATAATCTGAGAAGGTAGACTATATGAAGAAGAATGTGGCATCTGGATTAGACAAAGAGACATTAACAACCTGGAATATGCAGATGATACAGCCTTGCTTGCTGAAAGTGAAGATGACTTGAAGCATTTACTGATGAAGATTAAAGACTACAGTATGCAGTATGCATTACATCTCAACGTAAAGAAACAAAAATCTTCACAATTAGACCAACAAGCAACATCATGATAAATGGAGAGAAGACTGAAATTGTCATATTACTTAGTTCCACAATCAACACCAATGGAAACAGCAGTCAAGAAATCAGAGGATGTATTGCATTGGGCAAATCTGCTGCAAAGACCTCTTTTAAGTGCTGAAGTAGAGTAATGCCTAAAGCACTTGACTGCTAACCAGAAGGCTGGTGGTTCAAACCCACCAGCCATTCCTTTGAAGGAAGATGGGGCAATCTACTTCCATAGTGATACCGCCTCAGAAACCCAAGGAGGGGTCTCTATGAGTTGGTCCGACTGGATGGCACATAACAACAAGTGCTGAAGAACAAAGATTTGTCTTTGAAGACAAAGGTGCACCTCACCCATGCCTTGGTGTTTTCAATTGCCTCATATGCATGTGAAAACTCCACAATAAACAGGGAATGCTGAAGAAGAGTTACTGCTTTTGAATTGTGGTGTTAGCAAAGAATGCTGAAAGTACTATGGACTGCCAGGGGAAGTAACAAATCTGCCCTTGAAGAAGTGCAGCCAGAATGGTACTTGGAAGCTAGAATGACCAGAGTTCATCTCACCTACTTTGTTGATGTTGTCAGAAGGGACCATTCCCTGGAGATAGATATGTGATTGATAAAGTGGAGGGTCAGTGAAAAACTGGAAGACCCTTAGCGATATTGATTAATAGATACAGTGGCTGCTGGGCTCAGGTATCGCAAGGATTGAGGATCGCACAAGACCAGGCAGTGTTTCCTTCTTTTGCAGGAGTCACAGGATTGCTATGAATTGGAGCCAACTTCACGGCACCTAACAACAAAATTTCTTTTGGAATTATTTGCATGTAAAAAAAAAAAATGTTCCAAGGAGTAAAAATGGAAATTAAGATGGCTAATGTAAAATGGCCCTGATAATTAAAGCTCTTTAATGTCTAGCTTACAATGTAGATTGATTTTTGGAGCATAGAGTAACGGAAGCATGGCACATGTGCCACACATTGTGTTTCTCTCAGCTGAGTTTTGGCAAAATGTTGAGTAATGATAATTTCTAAGTCTTATTCTCTTCTGAAAATCCAAATTACAGCTATCGCATAATAATCTTATCTGAAAGATAAGTACCCTGACTCAGATGATAGATGTTTAAACATAAGTCACCTTGTTCTCACACAGGGGATCCCTGGAAAAATTGGTGGAGAGAGCCAATATTGTCCTCAAGAAGTAATTCTGGTTCCACTAAAACAAATAAACCAGCAATTAATCAAGAATCCTAATTTTCAGCATCATAGGGCATGTAGCAATAATTTGACGTTGTTAATGAAAGCAAATATGGGTACAGGGATGGATAGATGGGTGAACAAGCTAAACAATTATGTATGTCTAAATGGAGAGTGTATCCAAGATCATATACAGGGTTGGCAGAAAATGGGCCTCTCGAAGAGTATGAAGGGATGGACACTGGGAGGAGGTAACTATGGGGAGGAAGTGGGAGGGGAGCTGCTACATTGTAAATTTTGGTCAATGACATGAGACAAAGTATATGTGAACTGCTGTATGAAAAGTGAATTTACTCTGTAAATCTTCACCCAAATCCTAATAATAATAAAAAAAAAAAAAAAAAGAAAAAAGAATTGTAAAGTCAATGTAATGAAATGACTACCTCAGATTATTTGGGAACATATAAGCCAACTCAATAACCACAGCTTGTCAAAACTGTAAGCCATATAAATTTAAGGTGTCCCCTCAAATTAAGATGCTTACTAAATTAATTTGAAGATAAATGAAAGCCTTAATTAGATGTTTAAGGTAGGTAGGTATATAAGTTGGATGAAAGATAAAGGATATCTATCCAAAATGATGATGTTGTTTTTATGATACTTGTCGTTTTTTTGGTAGTAATTAAATACCATGGCTAGTTGTCAATTAAGTCTATTTTATTGTGTAACAATAAAATCATGTCACTTGAATATATAAGTATATTCTCTACTCATTTTAGTGAAAAAGCATGCATGAGCTAATCTGAAAATAATGCACAATAATTACAATAAGTGAAAAAAAAATGATGTTCCTGTTTAAGCCCTCTGGAAAAATTACCTGAATTATGAAAAAAAACTGTTTTTCCTGAGCCTGAATTTCCAAACAGATTCTGTATGAACATTATTAAATATGGTTCTATAAGCCTTGAGGTTATTACCACCTCAGAATAAAAGGCCAAAGAAAGGTCACTTAAAACAACCACATGTTATATTTCACTCTAACAAGATGGTGAGGAAAATAACTGTGTAAGAAGAAAATTACCTTGAGCTTACTTTCATATATTCTTGGTGGTTGGCACAACTAGAAGAGTAAAAAGAAGCAATATAAACCTAGGAGAATGTTCTATTTGAAGACAGCAGTTTGAATGTGCATGGAGATGAGGCTTTCCCTTAAGGTTTGGCTATAAATATAGATTGTCCAACTAAATTTGAATTTTAGGTAAATAACAACAGAAGAATGTTTCAATATAAGTATGCCTCCCCCCACCAAAAAAAAAAAAAAAGCTAAACTAACTGCCATGGAGTCGATTCCAACTCATAGCAACCTCTTCTGGTTTTCCAAGGCAGTAAATCTTTATAGAAGTAGATTGCCCCATCTTCCTTCCACAGGGTGGTTTGTGGGTTTTAACTGCCAATTTTCTGGTTAGCACTAATATGCCTTAGGCATTGTACCACCAGAGCTCCTTATGTCCCAAATACTGCCTGTGATATTTTTATGCTGAAAACAAAACAAAAAAAGTTGTTTATATGAAATTAAACTATAACTGGGTGTTCCATATTTCTGTTAAATCTGACAATTCTAACCTCTCGCTCATGAAACTCTTTTCAATTTCAGAAATAGAATAATAAGGTATAAACTTACAATTACAAAGAGAGTATGTGTTTGCTTGGGGAAGGATTGATGCAGGCATCAGCAGAAGAATAAATTTATATAAAACTCTGCCCAAAAGAACATAAATGAGGTAGTGTTAGTTAGCAAAGCATAGGGTGTTATAACTTAAAAGACCTAGGAAGGGGTGGCAATGGTGGAAGTGTGTTTGGCAGCATCCTGGAAGTTTCAGGGTTCTGAACCTCAGAAGTGTAAAGGAAATTATTGAAGGTCTATACTCTGAAAAGCTAATGCCTTCACACCCGAGCACCACTTACAAAATGGCAGATAGCAAACTCTTTTCTTGAAGTAAATTAAAAAAAAAAAAAAATAGCTGTTTTTTTTTTTTTTTTTCCTTCCTAAACAAGCAGTCAAGTGCCTTATCAGGATTCCACCAGAGCTCCTAAACAAGGGAAAGATAAGACAGATGAGGGGGGTGGTTTCCCTGTTTTGTACTGGTTTCTCAACATCTCACCCTAATACAAAGCCATTTAATAATCACATACTCAGAGATCCAATTCAGTTTTACATCTGCCTCATCCTTATACGTAAATAGTCAATAAAAATTAAAAGACATTTGAGAACACCCTGTAGACAAAAGCAAACCAATAGAAACCTTGGAGGAAAAAAAAAATATAGAAAATACTAAAATTTAAGTTTAGATAAAAGAGAAATATTTCAGAGGTGAGAAGTAACTTCAAAAGTTAAATACTATGCTTTCTTTAATATTCTTCATGTTGTTGTTGTTGTTATGTGCCGTTGAGTTGGACCCAACTCATAGTGACCTCTCCTTGGGTTGCTGAGGCAGTATCACTACAGAAGTAGATTGCCCAACCTTCCTTACAAGGAATGGCTGGTGGGTTTGAACCACCAGCCTTCTGGTTAGCAGTCAAGTACCTTAGGCACTATGCTACCAGAGCTCCTAATGTTCTTAAAGGAGAAATAGCATATTATGGAAGAAAAATGGAGAAAACAGGTTCATCAAGAAAGCAGACTAAAAGTCAAATTCAGATATGCAAAAACTCAAAAAACTTATCTTCCAAATACCCTTTCATAGAAAGTTACTTAAGAATGTGCTCCAGACAAATAAGGACATTAGAAAGACAAGGGATACATGGAAAGCAATGAAGTGATACTCCACATGGCAGTTGAGCCTAGACCAAGAGAGAATTCAGTTCAGATTCAAAGATGAAGAGAGTACAGAAGAGTTCTTTGGGGCAAAGAGGGCTTGATAAAATGAGTATTATAGGTGAGATAAGAGAAAAAAATTGAAGATATGATAAAGGCACAAAATAGCAAAAGAAAGATAGCATGAAATTGGAGGGAAACAAGCAAACAAATGAAAAAAAAAAAGAACAGTTCAAATACAAGGCAAAAAACATGGGAGATTTTTAGCAATTTTTGGAGTAAACTTAAAAAAAATCTATTTATACTTAGCATTAGAAAACATCCATATAAAGTGGTAAATAGCATGCATGGTATATGCTTTTTTTGCTAACCAACCACCTCCCTCCCACACTTGAAAAAATACCTCATGAGGGGAAGGGCAGTTGGAGATACAGATGTATAGCACATTAATTAAGATGTAAAACTAAAGTAACTAAAGTGAACTAGTTAGTTTTCACTGAAAAATATTTACATAGACACACTATTATAAATTCCTTTTTAGTAGTTTCTATATTTTAGAATCAATCTAGAGACAAACAATGGATGACTCCATTATGATAACACCATGCTGTTGTTGTTTTGTTGTTGTTGTTGTTGTTGTTGTTATGTGCCGTCGAGTCGGACCCGACTTGTAGCGTCCCCTCCTTGGGTTTCCGAGGCAGTATCACTACGGAAGTAGATTGCCCCATCTTCCTTCTGAGGAGTGGCTGGTGGGTTTGAACTGCCAGCCTTC
>NW_006921695.1:9259391-9260741 GCF_000298275.1 Orycteropus afer afer | reverse complement strand
ATCCATCTTCTTGAAGGCCTTCCCCTTTTTTGTTGACCCTCCACTTTACCAAGCATGATATCCTTCTCCAGGGAATGGTCCCCTCTGACTATGTGACCGAAGGAGATGAGATGATGTCTGGCCACTCTTGCTTTCAAGGGGCATTCTGGCTACACTTCTACCAGGATAGATTTGTTAGTTCTTCCGGCAATCCATGGTACTTTCAGTATTTTTTGCCAACACCACAACTCAAAAGCAATAACATTTCTTCAGCCTTCCTTATTCACTGTGGAGCTTTCACTTGCATATGAGGCAATTGAAAACACCAAGGCTTGGGTGAGGTGCACCTCAGTCTACAAAGACATATATTTGCTCTTCAGCACTTTAAAGAGGTCTTCTGCAGCAGATTTTCCCAGTGCAATATAGTCTAATTTCTTGACTACTGTTTCCATTGATGTTGAGTGTGGAACTAAGTAATATGAAATCTTTGACAACTTCAATCTACTCTCCATTTATCGTGATGCTTCTTATTGGTCCAGTTGTGAGGATTTTGTTTTCTTTACATTGAGATGTAATCCATACTGCATACTATAGTCTTTAACCTTCAAGTGCTTCAAGTCATCTTCACTTTCAGCAAGCAAGGCTGTGTCATCCACTTATTGCAGGTTGTTAATGACTCTCTCCAATCTAGATGCCACATTCTTCTTCATATAGTCTAGCTTCTCAGATCACTTGTTCAGCATACAGATTGAATGGCTATGGTGAAAGGATGTAACCCTGACACACTCCATTCCTGATTTTAAACCATGCAGTATATTGTTCTGTTTGAAAAACAGCCTACTGGTCTGTGTACAGGTACTTCATGATTACAATTAAGTGTTCTGGAATTCCCATTCTTCTCACTATTATCCATAATTTGTTATGATCCACACAAGCGAGTGCCTTTGCACAGTCAATGAAACACAAGTAAACATCTTTCTGGTATTCTTTGCTTTCAGCCAAAATCCATCTGACATCAGCAATGATATCCCTTGTTCCATGTCCTCTTCTGAATCCAGCTTGCATTTCTAGAAGTTTCCTGTCAATATATTGCTGCAAAAATTTTTAAATTATCCTTGTTGTTGTTGCTGTTGTTAAGTGCCCTCGAGTCGTTTCCGACTCATAGCGACCCCATGCACAGCACAACGAATCACTGCCCTATCCCGCGCCAGCCCCACAATCCCTGATATACTTGAGCTCATCATTGCAGCCACCGTATCAATCCATCTTGTTGAAGGCCTCCCTCTCTTTCATCGACCCTCCACCCTACCAAGCATGACATCCTTCTCCAGGGAATGGTCCCTCCTTACAACAGGACCAAAATAGGTGAGA
>NW_006921695.1:9253206-9255575 GCF_000298275.1 Orycteropus afer afer | reverse complement strand
GAGTCGGGGCCGACTCGACGGCAAAACAACAACAACAACAAATTATCCTTAGTAAGATTATATTTGCATGTGATATTAATAATGTTTTTGGCCAGTTAAAACCTTATGAATAGCAATGAAACACTGTCTGATATGGTAATCCTGCAACACATAAATATTAACAAAATTTACAAGACAGATTAATTCACTGGCAAAAACAATGGGTTCAAACATAGTAATGATTGTGGGGGTCTCATGTAAAACAGAATGAAATGCTGCCCAGTCTGGCATCCTCCTCATAACATCGCTATACTTTAGCCCATTGTTGCAGTCATTGTTATTCCATCTCATTGAGCAACTTCCTCTTTTTGCTAACCCTCTAATTTATCAAGCATAATGTCCTCTTCCAGGAATTGTTCCCTCCTGATAATATAGCCAAAGTATGTGAGACAAAGACTTGCTACCCTCACTTCTATGGAATGTTCTTTCTGTATGTTTTACAAGACAGATTTCTTCATTCTTCTGACAGTCCATACTAATGTTAATATTCTTCACTACAATCATAATTCAAATGTATTAATTGTTCAGCTTTTGTATGCATATAAGGTGATTGAAAATACTATCCTTAGGTGTACCTTAGTACTCAAAATGTCATCTTTGCTTTTTAACACTTTTAAAGAGGTCTTTTAGTGCAGATTTATCCAATGAAATATATTGTTTGATTTCTCTACTGCTGTTTCCATGAATATATAATAGTTGATATTAATTTAATATAGTTTTATTATTTTGACATGTATTTATTAGTATATAATTTACATTGTTAATTTTTCATTTTAATGATAATATTTAAGGAATTATTTTTTGAATTTAGAAAAAAACAAGAAATATAGGGAAATTCAAGGGTCTGAGTGACATTTGAGGATTTAGAATTAAAATAATATACCTGGCACTAGAATCACATAGCCTGGGTTCCAATCTTGGTATACTATTTTCCAATATGATCTTAGGTGAGTTTCTTAATCTCTCTGTATCTCACTTTTCTTATTTGTATTCTTTTTTTGGTATGTTGTTGCTATTGTTGTTGTTAGGTGCCATCAAGTTGGCTTCGACACATAGCGACTCTATGTACAACAGAATGAAACTTTGCCCAATCCTGCATCAACATCACAATCTTTGCCATTCTTGAGACTATCACTGCAGCTTCTATATCAATCCATGTCACTGAGAGTCTTCCCATTTTTTGCTTTACCAATCAAGATACCCTTCTCCAGGGACAGGTACCTTCTGACAACATAACCAAAGAAGGTGAGGCCAAGTGTGGCCATGCTCTCTTCTAAGCAGCATTCTGGTGTTCTTCCTCCGGGAAAGATTTGTTCCTTCTTCTACCAGTCCATGGTATTTTTCTCCATTACCACAATTCAAAGGCATCAATTCTTCTGTGGTCTTCTTTATTCATTGTTCAGCTTTCACATTTATATGAGGTGATTGAAAATACCACAGCATGGGTAAGGTGAACCTTAGTCTTCAAAGTGACTCCTTAGTTCTTTAACACTTTGAAGAGGTCTCTTGCCACAGATTCTCCCAGTGCAATAAGATGTCTTATTTCCTGACTACTGTTTCCATGGGTGTTGATTGTGCATCCGAGTAAAAAGAACTCTGACAATTTCAATTTTCTCTCCATTTATCATGAAGCTTCTTATTGGTCAAGTCATGAAGATTTTTGTTTTCTTTATGTTGAGATTTAACGCATACTAAAGAGTATAGTCTTTGATCTTCATCAGTAAGTGCCTCAAGTCATCTTCATTAGGAGTCAATAATAATATCTACATCAAAGATGTCAAGAAAAATAAATAAGTAAATAGAAACATACACATGCACATACACACACACATAGAGAGAGAGACAGAAAGAGAGAAAGACACAAAGAGTATTACCTATGTAAGCCAGAACCTGTGGAAGGCAGAAACATGTCAGAGAAGGAAAACTCAAATATTTTCCACTAAAACAAGCAATAGAAAAATGGGAAGATGGTATCTTGTCAAAGGTGGAAAAGCTGTAAAACTTGGAGAAACAAGGAAGTCCCATTGAGTTCTGGCTCTCACAGTTTTCATTGTTTGTATACACATACATATAAAGAGAGAGAGAGAGAGACTGAGTACTTGAACAGTGCATGCTCACCAGCTAATGGAAATGTTGATGAATTGAATCCACTCAGAGGCACCTAGAAAGAAAAGCTTGACAATCTACTTCTGAGAAATTAGTCACTGAAATCCTATGGAGGACAGTTCTACTTTGACATACATGGGTCACCATGGGGTAGGGTGGACTCTCTCTCTCTCTCTTTCTCTCTCTCTCCACCCCTTTCTCTCTCTCTCTCTCTCTCTCTCTCT
>NW_006921695.1:9244107-9252919 GCF_000298275.1 Orycteropus afer afer | reverse complement strand
TATATATATATATATATATATATATATATATATATATATTGCTTAGAAGAGTCCTTGTCACATAGTCAGAGCTTAAAAACTAGTAGCTATAAGGCGTGCACTAGCAGCTGAATGACTGGCAGTTCAAATTCACACAGAGGTACTGGCAGTTCAAATTCACACAGAGGTACCTTGGAAGACAGTTCTGGTGATCTGCTTCTGGTAGGTCACAGCCTTGAAAACTCTTTGGAGTAGTTAGTACTACTTTGTACACATGAGGTCACCACAAGTCAGAATCAACTCAACAATAACTAACAACAACAACAACAACCATGATGAACAACAGACTTCTCACTATTAGAACAGTAAGTCAGGCCCAGCAGAGACAATGCTAGAATTTCTAGGCAGTAGCACAACAAAGAGAAATGGAAATTGCTTAATCTTGCTTCTCTAGGACAGAAAAACAAGTACAGATTTAAGATAGGTATATTGAACAGTACGTGTGTTTGTCTTGGGATGTAATAACTTCAGTGTTTTATCTCATGAGACACTGAAGATTTGGGAAATGAATATAAGAGACAAATTGCAACTTTTTTTTTTCTTTTTCAGTGACCACAGTACAGGATTATTTTCTCATAAAGGAATAAAGGAGCAAGATCCACTTTACCAGAGAGAGCTTTTGTAAGATCAAGAAACTTTATCATAAATATTCCCATTGGCTAACTGAATCTTTCTGTCTATTGTATCCACAGTTAATCAGCAATAAAGAAAACCCCAGAGGGGCCACTGGCCCTTTACAAGCTATTAATGAGAACGCAGTGTAATTAAACATAATCTTTACCAGCAGTTATTTGCATAAATATTTAAAAATAAGACTTTAATAACTAAAAATATTTAAATAATAATCAGGAAGGAGAGAGGAAAAAAAAGTGTTTATGAATTATTTGGATATCCTTTAGGTGAGGTTTTGTTTTTTAATCTCATTTTTACATAGCAATTACTAGCTTTGCAGCCTATATGGAGTCATACTAAAATGAGGTGGTTTTCTCCTGAGACACAAGTTGCACATTTCTGGGGAATAAATGTACACAAATTAAGTAGAGTTGTTAGCACTTTCAGAAATGGTTTGTGTGAAAAATTACACTGAGAGTTACAGAAAGATTATGGATACTGTGTTGTGCCCAGGTTATGAAGGAGATGCTCGGAGAGGAATATGCCAACACATGACAATGCAAATGCAATAGGAAACTTTATTAGCCAGCTTAACTTAGGGTCTTTGCTCTTACCAGGTCAGTGGCTTAAGCAAAATACCCCGTGCCCCGGTATTCTCACAATTTTATGGAACAATATGGGGAGGGGCAGCACCAGGGCAAGAGGGTACAGATGATTGGTTGTTGCTAAGGGATTTAGGGCAGTGATCTAAGATGTTGGGGGACGTAAAGAAACCCCCCGGCTCTAAAGTTCATTTAGGAAAATATTATCTAGGGAGGATGCAAGGCTCGTATGTGGGAGACTTTCAGGAGTCGAGCAAATCTCTGATACGTGCTAAATCCGGATGGCTTTTGTGATGCGTGCTGAGTTCGGAGGAAGTTCCTTGATACCTGCTGAGACTGGAGGGCAGATAAAGGCCCTAAAGAGTCCAAAAGTTCTGTTAGTAATGCTGACACTAAAAGCTTTCTGGTTAAAGATTTTCCTGGAGGTACTAGAGCTCTCAGACTCACAACTGAAGATAGAAACTAGTGGTGTACAGATTTACACTGATGTCCTTATTAAGAGAAACTACCTTGAAAAGTTAAATGAAAAGCATTGCCTGAAGTATCTGAGAAGGAAATTCACTCTAACACAAAAAAGAACAAAAAGAACAATAGCAGCTTCATTCTGAAATATAAATAAATGGTTGAGTTCTAGAGACTGAATATTCTAAGTACTAAAGAACCTTTCTTGGCCTTGAGGAGGAAAAAAAAAAACAAAACAGCATATTTATTGTGAAAATTCCTTGTCTCATTAATTAGTTTAATACTAAAAGAATTTTCATTGCTAATATACAGAGGAAGGTTGGGCAATCCTACTTCTGTAGTGATAACTGCCTCGGAAACCCAAGGAGGGGTCGCTAGGAGTCGGGGCCGACTCGACGGCACATAACAACAACAACAAAAGTATACATTAAGGCAATGAAACTCCTGTCCAGAATAGACTAGAAACACAAGAACTAATGGAACATGAGGATAAGAAAATTAGTAGAAACTTGTAGAAATAAAGCAAGGAGCATCTTTGCTAATTTGAAGAAGAACCAAAGTTTTCTTATTAATTTTGTTTATTCCCTGTTTCTTAAAATATATTTTAATTAAAAATATTATAGAAATAAAGATATATTTGATGAACTTGAAGTATTAGAATGTACATATCAGAACTCTTTTCTTTATTACTTTATATATTTAAAGGCAAGGATCCCTGGTATAGCACTGTTTAAGTGCTCATTTGCTAACTGTAAGGTGGGTAATTTGAACCCACCCACCAGCTCCATGGAAGAAAGATTTGGTAATCTTTTCTTGTAAAGATTAGAGCCCAGAAAACCCTATGTGCAGTTCTTTGTCACATGGGGTCACTATGCATCAAAATCAACTCATCAGAACCCAACAACAGCATATTTTGGGCAACTGTTCTATTACATTAGGGGGAAAGTGTCAAAATGTCCATAGTGGACCATGTTTTCAAAGATTTGCATCTGGTTTGAGTGGAGCAAGATAATGACCTAAATGGAAGCTCTCATTTACTCCCCCAGTAACTAACCCACTGAACAACAAATAAAAATAAGCACAGACTGAAATCTCAGCACTCCAGATGCCAGCTAAGGTGTTGGACAGTTAGGGTGTCTTCACAAGTGGAGGAAAGGAGGAACAGGGATGGTACAGAAGCTAGAAGAAACTATCTGCTAACATCTGGAGCACCTGCAGCCATTGGGGACAAGGCTATGCAACACTCCAAAGAGAAAACATACAAAGGGAGCTAATGTGAGCGAGCTGTAGCTTGCCTTTTTAAGATGGTGCAGATTGGCTGTTGAGTTTGCAAGCTGCACAATTGGGAAGAGGTGAAGCGAGATCATGGTGCTGTGATAGAGTATGGAAGAATCTTGCTGAGGTTCAAGACAGATGGGTATTAGAATTGGGATGAACTGTAAGGACAGAAGAGCAAGGGAAATAATTTGTATAGATGGGCAACAAAGAGAAATGGCTGCTGTTCTGGTTACCTAGTGCCACTATGACAAGAATATACCACAAATGGGATGGCTTTAACAAACAGGAGTTTATTCTTACCATTTGGAGGCTTTGAGTTTAAGTTCAAAGTGCCAGACTCTAGGGGCTAGGTGAAAGCCCCTCAAACTTGGATTGCAGCTCTGCCTCCTGTTCCCTGCCCACTGAAGCTGGAGGCTTTTTCTTCACTCAGCTGCTGTCTGCTGAGGCTGACAAAACCAAGGTTGACAAGTAAAAAGGCACAGTCCCAATGTTACACCAAACCACACGGCAGGCCAGTAATTCAAGTCCATTGAAAGTCTCAAGGTCAGTAGAGCATGGCAGGTTGCTAAACAATGACACAGCTACATCCAGGGTTCAAGTGTACCATAAGGTAGAGACCATTCCCAAACCTGCTTCTTACATATGAGAAGCAGACCACATCCCTAAAGCAGCTACTTAGCTGCTTGTGGCAGAACCCACCATGGACTTGATTGCCAGTTTCATCATGGGGAATAACTACAACCAGCTGCCCAGCCACTCAATAAGGCCCAGCCAAGTTGACACACAAACATAACCACCACAGCTGCCTTACTGCCCACAGTGGTACACCACAGAAGAGCCTATGTGGGGTGACCATGAGGGAAAGACATACATAGCCCCCTAACTTCACAGCAAAATTGAGCCTTGCTACTTACATCAGCATCTGTTACCAACAAACCCCCACCCCAGTGCACATGTATCAAATACCAGAGACCAAGCATCCAGAATTAATGGAGGAAAAAAAATACTAAAACAATTGTTTTTGTTGCCGATAGGTGTCCTTAAGTCAGTTCTAACTCATAGCAACCCTATCTACAACAGAATAAATCATTGTCTGATTCTACATCTTCCTCACAATTGTTGCTATGCTTGAGTCAATTGACACAGCCACTGTGTCAATCCATGTCACTGAGGATCTTCTTTTTTGCTGACTTTTTATTTTACCCTGCATGATATGCTTCTCCATGGACTAGCCCTCCTGATAACATGTCTGAAACTTGAAGTGAAGTCTCATCATCTTCATTTCTAAGGAGCATTCTGGCTGTATTTCTTTCAAGATAGATTTATTCATTCTTCTGGAAACCCATGGTATACTCAATATTCTTTGCCAGTACTATAATTCAAAGGCATCACTTCTTCTTTGGTCTTCTTTATTCATTGTCCAGCTTTCACATGCAATGAGGCAAATGAAAATATCATGGCTTGGGCAAAGGACATCTTAATCCTCGAAGTAACATCTTTCCTTTTAACATTTTAAAGAGGTCCTTTGCAGCGGATTTTCCCAATGCAATACATTGTACATTGTTTGATTGCTTGACCACTGCTGCCATGGGCATTGATTGTGGTTCCAAGTAAAATGAAATCCTTCACAACTTGATTATTTTCTCCATTTATCACAATGTTGCTTAAGCTGTCATTCAAAAATGAGAGGGAAATCAAGACATCCCTAAACAAACAGAATATCTGGAAATTTGCCCCTACTAGACCTCAAGGGAGTACACTACATGAAAAAGCATAATGAAGCTAAAAATCAACAAAAGAGAAAATAAAATAAAATAAAAAAGAATACATCCACTCTTCACTTATTGACACAATTAGGTTCTAAAAACCAGGACATTAGGCAAAAGTTGGTGTTATGTGAAAACAGAAGGTGACCACATCAGATTACTAAATGCAGGTTGACTACATCATGACATGACTACCAAGTTATATCATTAAACAACTGCCATCCTGTAGTGATTTTCCCATTTCTAGAATGCATAATTGGAATAGACCTACTCAACTACTGTCAAAACAGCCATATAGGATGCCTGACATACTCAGAATGAGCTAATATGGTAGAAAAATCCAAATGAAAGCCATTAGAACTACCCTGGCTAGGAAAATAGTAAGCCAAAAGCAATATCGCATTCCTGAAGGATTGCAGAGATGAGTGCCACCATCAAGGGCTTAAAGGTTGCAGAGGTGGTGATTCTGCCACGTGCCTATTTAATGCACTATTTGGCCTGTACAAACAATGAATGGATCTTGGAGAATCGACTGTGGATTATTATAAACTTAATCAGGTAGTAACTTCAATTGCAGTTGCTGTTCCAGATGTGGCTTTATTGCTTGAGCAAACCTATCTCCTGGTACCTGGTAGACTACTATGCTGTTTTTAGGGGCCATTAAGTTGGCTTCGACTCATAGTGATGCTATATACAACAGAATGAAACACTATGCTGTCCTGTACCACCCTCATAATCCTTGCTACATCTGAGCCCATTGTTGCAGCCACTGTGTCAATCCATCTCATTGAGGGCCTTCCCCTTTTTTGTTTACCCTCCACTTTACCAAGTACAATATCCTTCTCTAGCAAATTGTTCTTCTGACAACAGGACTAAAGTAGGTGAGACAAAGCTGGCCATTCTCACTTCCAAGGAACATTCTGGCTCCACTTCTTCCAGAACATATTTATTCATTGTTCTGGCAGTCTATGGTACTTTCAGTATTCTTCACCAACACCACAACTCAAAAGCATCAACTCTTCTTCAGTCTTCCTTACTCATTTTCCAGCTTTCACATGCATATGAGGGGACTGAAAATACCATGGTGGGTTAGGCAGCACACCTTATTCTTCAAAGACATATATTTGTTCTTCCGCACCTTAAAGAGGTCTTTCATAGCAGATTTTCCCATTGCATTATGTTGTCTGATGTCTTGACTGCTGTTTCCCTTGCTGTTGATTATGGAACCATGCAATATGAAATCTTTGACAACTGCAATCTTTTCTCCATTTATCATGATGTCGCTTATTGGTCCAGTTGCAAGGATTTTCATTTTATTTATGTTGACATGTAATTCATACTGCAGACTATAGTCTTTAATCTTCATCAGTAAGTGCTTCAAGTCATCCTCACTTTCAGAAAGCAAAATTATATAGTCTGAATATTCCAGATTGTTAATGAGTCTTCCTTCAATCCTGATGCCACACTATTCTTTATATAGTCCAGCCTCTTGGATTATTTGCACAGTATACAGATTGAATAACTATTGTGAAAGGACACAACCCTGATGCGCCCCCTTCCTGATTTTAAACCATGCAATATCCCCTTGTTCTGTTAGAATGACAGCCTCCTAGTCTGTGTATAGGTTCCTCAAGAGCACAATTAAATGTTCTGGAATATCCATTCTTCTCAATGTTATCCATAATTTGTTATGATCCACATAATCAAATGCCTTTGCATAGCCAATAAAACACAAGTAAACATCTTTCTGGTATTCTTTGCTTTCAGTCAAGATACACCTCACATCAGCAATGATATCCCTCATTCCACATTCTCTTCTAAATCTAGTTTGCATTTCTGGAAGTTCCCTGTCAATAGACTGCTGAAATCATTTTTAAATTATCTTTGGGAAGATTTTAATTGTGTGTGTTATTAATATTGTTTGGTAATTTCTACATTCTGTGCATTCATCTTTATTTGGAATGGGTTCAAATATGGATCTCTTCCAGGCAGTTAGACAGTTAGCTATTTTCCAAATTTCTTGGCATAGATGATTGAGGGCTTCTAGCATGGCATCTATTTGTTGAACCATCTCAGTGGGTATTCCATCAATTCCTGGAGCCTTGTTCTTTGCCAATTCCTTCAGTGAAGCTACAACTTCTTCTTTCAATACCATTGGTTCTTGATCATATACCACCTCCTGAAATGGAAGAACACTGACCAATTCTTTTGGTATAGTGACTCTGTGTATTCCTTCCATCATCTTTTGATGTTCCCTGCATCAGTCAATATTGTCCCCATAGAAACTTTCAATATTGTAACTCTAGGCTTGAACTTTTTCTTCCATTCTTTCAGCTTGAGAAATGCCAAGGGTGTTCTTCACTTTTGGTTTTCTAACTCCATGTATTTGAACATTTTCATTATAATAATTGACTTTCTCTTCTAGGGCTGCTCTCTGAAATCTTCTGTTCAGCTTTTCTAGCTACTTTCCATTCAAGAGCATGTTTCAGAGTCTCTTCTGACATCTGTTTTGGTCTTTTCTTCCTTTCCTGTCTTTTAATGATCTTTTGCTTTCTTCATGTAGGATGTTCTTGATATCATCCCACAATTCATCTGCTTTTTAGTCATGTTCAATGCACCAAATCTTTTCTTTAGATGGTCTCTAAATTCATGTGAGACATAATCAAGGCCATATATTGGCTCTCATACACTTGTTTTAATTGTCTTCAGCTTCAACTTGAACTTGCATGTGAGCAGTTGATGGTCTGTTCTACAGTCAGTTCCAGGCCTTGTTTTGGCTGAAGATATTGAGCTTCTCCATCCTCTTTCCACAGATGTAGGTGATCTGATTCCTGTGTTCTCCATCTGGTGAAGTCCACATGTTGCCACTTATGTTGTGGAAAATAAGGTATTTGCAATAAATAAGCCATTGATCTTGCAAAATTCTATCATGTGATATCCAGCATTACTTCTATCATCCAGGCCATATTTTCCAACTGTCAGTGATTCTTCTTTGTTTGCAACTTTTGCATTCCAATCCCCAGTGATAATCAACACATCTTGATTGCATGTTTGGTCAACTTCAGACTGCAGATATTGGTTTAAAAAAGTCTTCATTTTCTTTCTAGAAACACACCACGTACCTAAACTGTCACAGACTGATGTGGAAAAGTTGAACAGATCCATACCAAAAGAAGAGATTGAACAAGTCATCAAAAAATTACCAACAAAAAAAGGCCTGGCCCAAGCAGTTTCACCAGAAAATCTACCAAACATTCAGAGAACTGACACCAATCCTACTCAAACTATTCCAAAACATAGAAAAGGACGGAATCCTCCCTAATCATTTTATGAAGCAAGCATAACCTTAATATCAAAACTAGTCAATGACATCAATCAAAAGGAAAACTACAGACTAATATCCCTTATGAATATAGATGCAAAAATCTTCAACAAAATCCTAGCTAATAGACTCCAACAATATATCAAGAAAACAATTAATTATGACCAAGTGGGGATAAGCAAAGCACTGCTGAAGAAGAAGAAAAAGGTAAGAGGTCTTACACTCCTGGATCTCAAAACCTACTATACAGCCACAGTAGTCAAAACTGTCTTGTATTGGTACAATGACAGTCACATAGATCAATGGAACAGAATTGAGAACCCAGAAATAGATCCATCAACCTATGGTCAGAAGATCTTTGACAAAGGGCCAAAATCCATTAAATGGGGAAGAGAATGTTTGTTTAATAAATGGTTCTGGTGAACACTGGATATCCACTTGCAGAAAAATGAAACAGTTCTGTGCCTCACACTACAAAAAACTAACTCCAGATGGATCAAAGACTTAAATGTGAAACCTAAAACTATAAAGTTCCTCAAGGAAAAACTAGGGCAATTTTAGAGGCCCTAATATATGCCACAAATAGACTATCAAGCATAACTCAAAATACACAAACAGCAGAAGAGAAACCAGATGATTGGGACCTTTTAAAAATTAAAATTTTATGTGCTTCCAAAGACTTCTCCAAAAGAGTCAAAAGAGAACCTACAGATTGGGAAAAAAATATTTGG
>NW_006921695.1:9215685-9242129 GCF_000298275.1 Orycteropus afer afer | reverse complement strand
CTTCCAGCCAAACAAAAGACATGCATATGAGTTGAACATTTACCTGAAGTAGATCTACTCCTTGGAGAGAACAATCATGGGAGGAAGAAGGGCTGCTTATGCACAGGGAGACAGTTTAGGGGGCAGTAATGCACGGAGGGATGGACACAGGGAAGAGGTAACTATCGGAAGGAAGAGGAAGGGGAGCTGTTGCATTGGGGTAAATTGTAGTCAATGTCATGAAACAAAGTGTATGTGAACTGCTGTATAGAAAGTGAATTTGCTCTGTAAGCTTTCACCCAAATCACAATTTAAAAATAAATAAATAAACAAATCTTCAATTTCCTCATCTTTGGCATAGTTGGTTTGTGCATGAATATGAAGAATAGTAGTATTAAATGGTCTTCCTTGTAGGCATATGTATATTATCCTATCACTAACAGCATTTTACTTCAGGACAGATCTTGAAACATTCTTTGTGACAATGAATGTCATGCCATTCCTCTTCAATTTGTCATTCCTGGCATAGTAGATCATATGGTTGTCTGTTTCAAAATGGCCAAAACCAGTGCGTTTCAGCTCATTAATGTCTAGGATTTCAATCTTCATGCATTTGATTTCATTTTTAACAACTTCCAATTTCCCTAGATTCATACTTCATATATTCCATGTTCTGGTTATTAATGGATGCTTTCTGCTCTTTCTTCTCATTTTGAGTCCTGCCACATCAGCAAATGGAGGTCCTGAATGCTTTACTCCATCCACATCATTAAGATCAGCTCTACTTAGAGGAGGCAGCTCTTCTCTAGTCATATTCTGAGTGCCTTCCAACTCAAAGGGCTCGTCTTTTGGTAGTATATCAGACAGTGTTTCAGGACTATCCATAAAGTTTTCCAATAATATATTAGACAGTGTTTCATTGGTATTCATAAGTTTTCCCTAGCCAATTCTAGACAGCTATAGATCTGGCCAATGCCTTTTCTCCATTTATTTTTGAAGGATCAGAAAAAGCAGTCTGCATTTATTTGGCAAGATAATCAGTACATTTTTACCCCGCCCCCCATCTCAGGAATATATCAATTATCTAGCATAATGTCATAATTTAATAATCAGGGAACATGAACAATGTAGAACAAAACTCAAAATCATTTGGGGGAAAAATAAAAAAAAAAGCAGGGAACAGATTTGCTGGCCCAAGGGAGCTTGGTGGAACCACTGAGACTATGGCCCCTAGCTGCCCTTCAGGTCTGGAATTGAACGCACACCTGTGGCTTCCAGCCAAACAATAGACAGGCATATGAGTTACATTGATAACATTATGCTGATTGGGCCTTGTAATTAAGGAGATACCAATGACTCTAGACTTATTGGTAAGATATTTGTGTGGTGGAGGGTAGGAAATAAACCCAATAAAAATGCAGGTGCCTTCCATCTCAGTGAAATTTCTAGGGATCTTTTTGCATGGGGCCACTGGATGTCAAGATATTCCTACTTAAGTGAAGGATCAGTTATTGCATCTGGACCCTCACAGAACTAAAAAGGAGATGCAATGCCTGGTAGGCCTTTGAGTTTTAGAGGCAACATATCCCTCATTTGGGTATGCTACTGCAGCCTGTTTATCAAGGGACTCAAAAAACTGTTAGTGTTGAGAGGGGCCCAGAATAACAGAAGGCTCTGCAACAGGTTTAGACTGCTATGCAAGCTGCTCTGCCACTTGGACCATATGATCCGGCTGATCCAATGGTGCTTAAAGTGGCAGTGATAGAGTATTTACAGAAGCAAATTGCCACATTTTTCTCCTGTGAAGCTGTGAAATGGCTGGCAGGTTCAAACAATCCACTCTTCGGTTAGTAGCCCACTACTTTAACCACAGCACCACCAGAGTGCCTTTTATTTCTGACAGTGTTTCCTAAATCCACCTGAACTCCATGCTTTCAGACTTTGGTAGATTACTCCTCCCAGAAGAAAAATGCTTTGAATGGCTACAGTACATTAATAAATAAATAAATAAATAAAATAATAATTCACTGACATTCAACACCAGGAAAGTTCCTCAGGAAAACAAAAGTGGAGCCTCCTCCACTATATAGAAGAATGCCTGTTAACTTCTTGGAAATGACTGAATAGTTTTAGCTGACATCACTCTTCTCAGAAGAACAAGAACACAGGTGTTTTATTTCTCCATTCTTTTCTTTGTGCAACACTGGATATTATTTATACAACTTAGGACTTAATTATACTTGTCATTGTAGTAGCTATTAGTACGGAAATCCATCTTTCTTACCAGCAGCAATAAAGCTTCTATAGTTTGTTTTTTTCTGAGAATATAAAATGTCTCATCAGCTTATGTAATCTTTCCACTATAGCTCTCATTCAACACAGCTAGATCCCTCCTTTTCTTTCTTTTTTTCAATTCCTTCTTTTACTTTCTCTTTTTTAGGTAGAAAAAGCAATGAAGCAAAGATGTAATATAGACTCACTGCAGAGAGGACATCAAACACCGAAGAACTGAGGAACTGCCATAGAAATTCTAAAACATTGATAGAAAGGAGTGTGATAGTTAAGGTTGTGTGTCAGCTTGGCTGGGCCATGATTCTAAGTGGTTTAGCAGTTATCATCCCTTATGATGAGATCTGATATAATGTAATCACCTCCATGATGAGACCTGCTGTGAGCAGCTAACCAGTTGAAAGGGAGTTTCCTGAGTGGTATGGCCTGTTTCTAATATATATTGATGTCCTAGCAAAGATCTTTTGACTTTGTGCTTGAGATCCTACATCCAGCTCATCATGATCATGAGCAACCAGTCACCTGCTGTGTTGTCTGCTGTTCTTGGCATTGTTGTCTTCATATCCCATGAGCCAAAAATCTGCCATTTTACCTGCCAATCTTGGTTTCATAAGCCTCCAGTATCAAGTTTTCTGTATTGCCTGCTGATCTTGGGTTCATCAAGTCTCTGCAGCTATGTGAATCAAGAGAATTTGATGTCTGTCCTAGAGACTTGGAATTTGCCAGCCTCTATGACTGAGAAGTGAGCCATATCCTTGAATTCCTCTCTCTGTCTCTCTCTCTCTCTCTCTCTCTCTCTCTATATATATATATATATATATATATATGTATTCCTCAATATGTGTTGTTGGGTACCACTGAGTCGGCTCTGACTCATAGCGACTCTATGTACAACAGAACTAAACATTGCCTGGTCCTACACCAGCCTCACAATTTGTGTGATACTTGAGCCCATTGTTGCAGACATTAATTATGTCAATCCATCTGGTCAAAGGCCTTCACTTTTTTCACTGACCATCCACTTTACCAAACATGATATCATTCTCCAGGGAATGATTCCCTCTGAAAACATGACCAAAGTATGTGAGATGAAGTCTGGTCATTCTAGCTTCCAAGGAGCATTCCGGCTGAATTTTTCCAGGACAGATTGTTAGTTCTTCTGCAATTCATGGTACTTTCAGTATTCTTTGCCAACACCACAACTCTAAAATATTAATACTTCTTCTATCTTCCTTATTCATTTGCCAGTTTTCACATGCTGAGGTGATTGAAAATGCCATGTGTGATAGTTGGAGCTGTGTGTCAACTTGGCTGGACCACAATTCTGTGTGATTTAAGCAATTGTGATGTGGGTTATACCCATGATGGGATTGGATGTATATGTTTTGATCAGCCAATCCATTGAAACGGAGTTTCCCTAGGAGTGTGGCCTGCTCCCAATATGGACATCCTAGGAAAAGAGACACTCTTCTGTGGATTAGGATCTTGTGTCCATGAGCAAACAATCCACCATTTAGACTGGAGATCTTGGATTCATCATTCGTTGGAGTCAGCGGCAGGTATACTGCCTGCCAACTTTCAGCTCATCAGTCCCTAAAGCTTCATGAGTTGGGAAAAGCCTCCAGATGTATGTTTGATCCTAGAACTTGGGGCTTGCCAGCCTCTGTAAGTCTTTGAGCCATTTTCTTAAGATAAATTTCTCTTTCTCTATATGTATATATAAGCTTTACCAGTTTGGCTTCTCTAGAGAACCCAGCCTATCACACCATGGTTTGGGTTAGACACACTTTAGTCTTCATAGAGATGTCTTTGCTCTTCAGCACCTAAAATAAGTCTTTTGCAGCAGGTTTGCCAGTGCAATAAGTCATCTGTTTCTTGACCACTGCTTCCATTGGTGTTGATTGTGGAACCAAGTAATATGAAATCATTGACAACTTCAACCTTTTCTCCATTAATCATGATGCTGCTTATTGGTCCAGTTTGTAAAGATTTTCATTTTCTTTATGTTGAGTTGTAACCCATACTGCAGAGTAGTCTTTAATCTTTTTCAGTAAGAGCTTCAAGTCATCTTCACTTTCAGCAAACATTACGTTGTCTGCATAGTTGTTAATGAATCTTCCACCAATCCTGATCCTCATTCTTCTTCATATAGTCCAGTTTCTTGTATTATTCACTCAGCATACAGATTGAATAAGTATGGTGAAAAGATACAACTCTGATGCACTTCCTTATTTTAAACCCTGAAGTATTCCCTCATTGTTGAATGACAGCTTCCTGGTTTACATACAATTTCCTCATGAGCACAAGTAAATATTCTAGAATTCCCATTCTTCTCAATGTTATCCATGATTTGTTATAGAATCTAATGCTTTTGTATAGTCAATGTAACACAAGTAAGCATCTCTCTCTTATTCTTTGCTTTCAACCAAGATCCATCTGACATCAGCTATGATATCCCTCTTTCCATGTCCTCCTCTGAATCCAGCTTGTATTTCTGGAAATTCTGTCAATGCACTGTGGTAACCATTTTTGAGTTATCTTCTGCAAGATTTTACTTGCATATGATATTGTTTGATGATTTTCACATTCTGTGGGATTACTTTTCTTTGCAATGATTACAAATATGGATCTCTTCCAGTCAGTTGGTCAGGTAGCTGTTGTCCAAATTTCTTGGCATAAATGAGCAAGTGTCCTCAGCAGGGCATCCATTTGTTGAAATATCTCAATGAGTATTGCAGGAAATCTTGGAGCTTTGTTTTCACAAATTCCTTCAGTGCAGCTTCAACTTCTTCCTTCAATACCATCTGTTCTTCACCACCTCCTGAAATGGATCAACATTGACCAATTTTTTTTTTTGATACAGTGACTTTGTGTATTCCTTCCATCTTCTTTTGATGTCTCCTATGTCATTCAATATTTTGCCCATAGAATTTTTCAATATTACAATTCAAGACTTGATCATTTTCTTCTGTTCCTTCAACTTGATAAATTCTGAGCGTGTTTTCTCATTTGTTTTTTTAACTCCAGGTCTTTGCACATTTCATTATAATAATTAACATTCTCTTCTCAAACTTCTCTCTGAAATCTTCTGTTCAGCTCTTTTATCTTGTCATTTCTTGCATTTGTTTCAGCTACTCTCTGTTTAAGAGCAAGTTTCAGAGTCTCTTCTGACATTCCTTTCAGTCTTATCTTCCTTTCCTGTCTTTTTAATGACTTTTTGCTTTCTTCATGTATGATGTTCTTGATGTCATCCCATAATCACTCTGGTTTTTGGTCATTAGTGTTCAGTGTATCAAATCTATTCTTTAGGTGGTCTCCAAATTCATGTGAGATATAATCAAGGTCATATATTGGCTCCCATGGACTTGTTTTAATTGTTTTTAGCTTCATCTTGAACTTGCATATGGGTAGTTGATGATATGTTCCAGCTTCTGCCCTTGTTTTGGCTGAAGATATTCAGCTTCTCTATCTCCTCTTTCCACAGATGTAGTTGATCTGATTCTTGTGCATTGCTATTGGGGAAATCCACATATGTAACCAATGTTCATGGATACATCTTTGTTGTAATTGTTATTGTTAGATGCTGCCAAGGTGATTCTGACTCATAGAGACTCTATGCACAGCAGAACAGAACACTGACTGGTCCTGTGCCATTTTTTACAATCCTTTCTATGCTTGACCCCATCATTGAAGCCATTGTGTCCATCCATCTTTTGAGGGTCTTCACTTTTTTGCTGACCCTCTATTTCACTATGAATGGTATCTTTCTACAGGGACTGGTCACTTCTGACATCATGATCAAAGCAGGTAAGACAAAGTCTCACCATTCTAGCTTTTAAGGAGCATTCCAGCTTTGTTTCATCCAGGACCAATGTGTCATTCTGACAGTGTCTGGTATTTTAAGCGTTCTTTGTTAACACCATAATTCAAATGCATAAATTCTTCTTTTGTCTTCCTTATTCATTGTCCAGGTTTCACATGCATATGAGGAGATTGAAAATACCATGCTTTGGGTCAGGTGTACCTAGTCTTTAAAGTGACATCTCTGCTTCTCAACACTTTAAAGAGCTCTTTTGCAGTAGATTTACCCAGTGCAATAAGATGTCTGATATCTTGACTGCTGCTTCCTGGGATGTTGATTGTGGATCCAAGTGAAATGAAATCTTTAGGGGATCATTATTCAACACAGAAGAATAACCAGCAAAATATTTTTAAGGTTGTTTTGTTTTGTTTTGTTTTCAGCTTGAACTGTGTACTAGCCAACATTTTGGCAACTTTCCATATCCTATTCAATTTTTCATGAGTCCTGATGTCTCAATGGTTAAATGCTTGAATACCAATGGCAAGATTAGTGATTTTAATGCACCCAATGGTTCTGTGAGAGGAAAGACCTGCTGATCTGCTTCCAAAAATATTCAAGTCTGGAGAAAAAAAAAAAAATAACAAAAAAGGATTACAGTCTAGGAAACCCTATGAGGATTCGAGTCTGTCATATAGGGTCACTATAAGTCAGAATCAACTTTACAGCACACAACAACAATAGCATTCAGTTCATACTTACAGCAGCTCTGTGAGATATATATCTATTTTTATTAAACAATTTCAGTCAAATCCTAACTTATATGGCAGAATCAAAGTTCACATAAAAGGAACTCTATAAAATTTTCTGAAATTCTTAATTGAAATTTGGTTACTTGAGAACATTTGAACCTTGTATATGATTTTAAATTATTTGAGTATTCATTAACAGAAATAAACATATTTTCCTTCTGATGCTTTGACTAAGTAGCTCTGGTGGTGTAGTGGTTAAAGCATTTGGCTTTTTACCAAAAGATTGGTGGTTTGACCTCACCAGCTGTTCCACAGAAGAAAAATGAGGCAGTCTGCTTATGTAAAGATTTACAGCCCCAGAAACCCAATAGGGTCACTATTGGTCATAATCAACTCTAAGGCCGAGAGTTTAGTTTTTGGTTTTAATGTTTTGACTTGGGTTGGCCCATCACTCAATAAATAATAGTTAAATTGTTTTGCACTTCACTTGCAGATCTGTGGTTTCTATTAAAAAGCAAAAGGGAATAAATATGAACACCATTATATATATATATATATATATATATATATATACTGTGATTGGAGTAAGTTTACAGAGCAAATTGATTTTCCATACAGAAGGTCATACACATTTTGTTGCATGACATTGACATTGACTGCAATACCTACAATATATCAGCTCTCTTCCCACTTCTTCCCTGTACTTATGTCTTTCCTGTGTCCTTCTTTGCTATGCATTACTGCCTTCTGAGCTATCTTCCTTTCCAAATACTGCCTTCTGTCTTCCCATGATTGATTTTTCTAAGGAATGTATCTACCTGGTGCAAATGTTCACCCTATATTTTCAACTGCCCTTATATATAAATTTGTACATAATATCTTCTGAAGTTTTAGACTTCTGGAAATTTTCAGTTATGCAGTGAACCTAAGATCAAGCTATTTTTCCCTTTTAAAAACAAATTTATTATATCAGTAAACCATAAAAAGGAAAGGTGCCTATAAAAATCTTTATTCAGAAATCATTACCTGCTATTTAGGGAAAATGTACTATAGATCATAAAAATTGCCTCTTAAGATTTCCTGACCCAGTATTTCTTGTATGCCCAAAATAGGACAACCAAATGATTCCCCCCTCCCATCTTGATCATTGTATCAGAATTGGGAAGCATGATGGGGAAATCAAGTTAGAGAAATATGCTTGCAGTAGCCTTGCTTATTTTTAAATTGAAGAATCCTATTAGGAAGATTTAGACATTAACACTAAAATCAGCCAATTCCATTTACATGGAAATTTCATGGCTTTGATCTCAAGAAGATGATATGATTCAAATGAATCACCAAAGCACACTTGAAGTCCTGTCTACAAAAGCCCTTAGAGTGAGAAAGTTCTAAGACATGGAGTAGGAAAATAGAGATGACCCTTATCCTTGGTATTTGATGAAGGCAAAAACTACAACAAAGAGTATTGCTATTCATCAGAGGGCAAAGTTATGAAAATTTCTTAGCTGTAACCAAATACCTTGAGTTAAGGAGTAATTACCTGGGAGTAACTGAGGCTTGGGGCTTAGGACCACAGTTCTGGGAGACAACTAAGTCAATTATCATAATATAGTTAGTAAAGTCATGTTCTATATCCTACTATAGTGAGTAGTGACAGACTTTAAAATCTTTTGGGTGACCATCTAAGATGCAATATTGGTCTCACCTTTGTCAAGAGCAAAGAAGAACAAACAAAATCAAAGATGCATGGAAAAAAATAGTCCAAAACACTAATGGACTGGAAACTTCCAGCAAGATGGTGGAATAGGCAGACAAACTACACAGACCCTCTGCAACAAAGAAATAAGAAAGTAATTGAAATAGATAGAGAAGATAATCCTGGAACCCTGAAGTTTGAAGGGAAGGACAAAGAAGTGGATTACATACCAACAGACAAACCTCTGGTACCATAGTGCCCAAGACACTTGACTGCTAACCAGAAGGCTGGCAGTTCAAACCCACCAGCTACTCCTCAGAAGGAAGGTTGGGCAATCGACTTCCATAGTGATATCACCTCAGAAAACCAAGGAGGGGTCTCTATGAGTAAGGTTCAACTTGACAGCACATAACAAGTAGACAAACCAGAATGAGAACTGTGAATAAGGAGACAAATGGAGCTTTGTACTGTCAGCTGTCCTGACCAAAAGAACAAGGAAAAAAAAAAAAAAAAAGACAAACCTCACTGCTGTCAAGTCTATTATGACTCATAGGACCCCTCCTTGAGTTTACAAGGCGATATCTCTATGGAAGTAGATTGCCCAAACTTCCTTGTTAGTAGTGGCTGGTGGGTTTGAACTTCCAGCCCCCTGGTTAGCAGTCAAATGCCTTAGACATGATGCCATGCCCTGACAGAGATGCCAATTTGAATATTTACAAATGACTTTCCAATCCAGGCAACAATCTAAGTATCAGCTCTGCTTTCTAAGGACTTCATGGGCAACTACACTGGTGGCTGATGATTGGAAAGGAAATCAGGAACAAGAAGATAAAGAGAGCTGTGGAGTGTCAGCCATACTGAAAGTGCAGCCATTTTGAATACCAGCAAGCAGCAAGGTTCCACTTGCCAAGGACAGCACAGACAACCACACTGTAGGTTGACCAATGATATACAGTGGCCAATAACAGCCAAATTCACCCTCAACTGCTTTTCACCACAGCCAACACAGATCTTGCATGCACTTTTATTATTGATCTCACTCATTAGGAGATGGGTGGTGAGTGCCTAAGTGCTGTCAACTAGCCAATAGAGGAGCACAGTACGCAAATAACTCAAATATATCAAAACAAAATAAAGAAAAAAAAAAATCTTGGGTGAATCACACCAACATAAAATCACCAATTAAATATAAATATAAAAATATCACAATATCTCAGAGACAACTAACCATCCTGGTCCACGCAAAGAAGTAAGACAATGTAGTACCCACAGGAGGCCAGGATACAGACCCAGAAAATCTCCCTGAAGAAGAAACAACATTGGAATTCCCTGAAAGGAATTCAAAAAATTATATTTAGGCACCTCATATGCACCGAGAGACAGATCAAGGAAAATATTGACAAAATTAAGGAGAAGACAGACAAAGTCTAGAACGGTTTAGGAAAACAATCCAAAACCAAAATGACAAAGTGAACAAAAAATTAGAAATGATACAAAAACAACAAATAGAAATCATGAAGATTAATACTAAGATTTGAGAAATAAATAACACATTGAATTGGCAAAGGAATAGAATTGAATCAATGAAAGACAGAATTAATGAGATTGAAGACAAAATCCTCCATAATACTTTGTTAATGGGTCAATCAGAAAAAAAAAGATAAAACAAATTGAAAAAAGCCTAAGATTTATGTGGCATACTTACAAGAGGATGAACTTATGTGTGATTGGAATTCTAGAAGAGGAAGAGACAAATAAAACCACAGAGAAAATTTTCAAAAATGTGTTGATGACAATGGTGAAAGATGAGAAGATATCCATTCAAGGATCTCAACAAACCTTAAACAGGGTAGACCCCAAAAGAAAATCACAGAGACATATCTTAATCAAACTCACCAAAACCAAAGAAAAAGAAATTATCTCAAAAGCTTCGTCAGAAAAACAAAAAGTTAAAAAAGGCAATCAATAAGACTAAGCACTGATTTCTCAGCGAAAGCCATGCTGTGAGAAGGCAATGGGATTATAGATATAGAAACTTGAAAAAAAAATTGCAAACAAGAATTATATTTCAGCAAAATTGTCCCTCAAATATGATAGTGAAATTAGGAAATTTTCAGGTAAGTAGAAATTAAAGGAATTTGTTAAAACCAGACCAACCTTACAAGAGATGCTAAATGTAGTCCTTCTGACAGAGAATCAACAATAGCAGACAATAACTGATGATTAACACACATGACAACATAACTCAAAAGCCAATCCAGTTATAGAAGTTTCTCAAGGAAAATAAACTTACAATACTGTAACCAGAGAACTAGAGATAACACATGGTAAATGAATACAAACTAAAAAGAGGGAATAAATAGTGTAGGTATAGACCTTCCAAACAGTGAGAAAATTAAGACAACTGCAAGATAAAACAGACTTCTAAACTTGGGAAGAAAATATAAATTATAGGGTAACCTCAAAGAAAAATAATAAACCTTCACATCAAAATAAAGAAAGAGGAGAGTCACAAATATTTAGCAATACTAAAACAATAGTAATGAAGGAATGATAATGTAATTCATAAACAAAATTAGCTCAGCATAGAAAATTATATGGAACAAAGAAATCAGCAACACCAAGAAAAAATACATAATAAAATGAAAATAATAAATTAATATTTGTTGATAATTACATTGACTGTAAATGGAATAAATGCACCACTCAAGAGAAGGAGAGTTGCAGACTGGATAAGAAAACATGACCCATCAATATGCTATCCACAAGAGACTCACCTTAGACATGAAGAGGAAAAGAGACTAAAAATCAAAGGTTGGAGAAAGATATATCAAGCAAATGGCAATCAAAAAAGAGCAGGAGTGGCAATATTAATTTCTGATAAAATAGACTTTAAGATGAAAACGACCACAAGAGATGAGGAAGACATTATATAATGATTAAAGGATCACTTGAACAAGAGAACATAGCTGTAATAAATATATATGCACCCAATGAAAGAGTTAAAAATAATAAATCAGACTTTAACAGAATTGAAAAGTCAAATAGATGCTTCCACAGTAATAGTAAGAGACTTTAACACACCATTTTCAAAGATAGACGTAATAAGAAACTCAACAAAGATACAGAAGAACTAAAAACAATCCACCAATTCTGCCTCATAGACATCTACAGAGCACTTCACCCCAAAACAGCACAATAAACATTTTTCTTTCCAGTGTACATGGAACATTCTCCAGGCTAGACCATATGTTAGGGCACAAAGCAAAATACATTTTAAAACACTGAAATTCTGCAAAGTATCTTCTCAGATCACAATCCTATAAAATTAGAAATCAGCAATAGGAAGATAAATAGGAAAAAAGCAAACACATGGAAAGCCAATAACATCCTGCTTAAAAACTACTGGATAATAGAAGAAACAAAAAGGAAATTAAAAATTTCCTTGAATCAAATGAGAATGAAATCACAACATACCAAAATCTTTGGAACACAGCAAAACCAGTGATCAGAGGCCATTTTATAGCAATAAATGTACACATCAAAAAAGATGAGCCAAAATCAACACCTTAACTCCACATTACCAACAGATAGAAAAAAGAGCAGTAAATAAAGCCTACAATCATCAGAAGAAAAGAGATGATAAAGATTAGAGCAGAAATAAGTGAAAAAGAAAATAGAAAGACAATAGAAAAAATCAACAAGACTAGAAATTTGTTCTTTTAAATGATTAATAAAATTGACAAATCACTGGAAAACTTAAAGGAAAAGAAGGATGATATGCAAATAACATGCATAGCAAATAACAAAACCAACAGAAATAAAAAGGATAATATCAGGATACTATGAAGAACTGTACTCCAACAAATTCGAAAACCTAGAAGAAATGGACAGATTTCTGGAAACACACTACTTACCTAAACTCTCACAGTCTGAGGTAGAAATGTGAACAGACCCATGAAAGAAGATATTGAACAGGTCATAAAAATTTACTAAGAAAAAAAAAAAAAAAAAGTCTTGGCCCAGACACATTCAGAGGAGAGCTGGCACCAATTGTACTCAAACTAGTCCAGAACACAGAAAAGGATGGAATCCCCCCAAATTCATTTTATGAAGCAAGCATAACCCTGATATCAAAACCAGACAAAGATACCACTGAAAAGGAAAACTACAGATCAATATCCTTCATAAATATAGACACAAGAATCTTCAACAAAATCCTAGCCATTAGAGTCCAACAACATATCAAAAAAATAATACATCATGACCAATTGGGATTCATGCCAAGTATGCAAGGATGATTCAACATGAGAAAAAGTATCAGTGTAATTTATTACATAAGTACAAAAAGAATTACATGGTCATATCAATAGATGTATAGAAGGCATTTGATAAAATCCCAAACCCATTTCTGATTAAAAAAACTCTCAGAAAAATGGGAATAGAAGGAAAATTCCTAAACATAATAAAGGGCATATATGCAGAACCAATGGACAACATTATTCTCAGTGATTGTTGTTGTTGTTAGGTGCCATTGAGTTGTGTCTTACTCAAAGTGACCTTATTCACAACAGAACAAAACACTGCTTGATTGTGCACCATCCTCACAAGCCTTGCTATACCTGAGCACATTTTTGCAGCTACTGTGTCAATCCATCTTATTGAGGCCCTTCCCCTTTTTCGTCACCCTTCCACTTTACAAGCATGATATCCTTCTCTAGGGAATGAACCCTTCTGACAACATGAGTAAAGTAGGTGAGATGAAGTCTGGCCATTCTTGCTTCCAAGGAGCATTCTTCCAGGACAAATTTGTTACTTCTTCCAGCAGTCCATGGTATTCCCAGTATTCTTCTCCAACACCACAGCTCAAAAGCATCAACTCTTCTTTGCACTCCCTTATTCACTGTCCAGCTCTCACATGCAATGAGGTTTTTGAAAATATCATGGCTTAGGTTAACCACACTCTCAGTGGAGAGAGACTCAAAGCATTCCCTTACTGAACAGGAAGGAAAAAAGGATGCCCACTATCACCAATTTATTCAACATCATATGGAAATTCCTAGGCAAGACAATAAGGCAAGAAAGGGAAATAAAAGGCAACCAAATTAGTAAGGAAGAAATAAAACTCTCCATATTTGCATATGATATGATTCTATACATGGAAAACTCAAGAAAATAAGTAAGAAAATTCCTGGAACTGTTGAGAGATTTAATATAGTGGTAGGATACAAGATGAACATACAAAATCAGTTGGATTCCTCTATACCAGCAAAGAAATCTCTGAAAAGGAATAAAGGAAATCAATACCTTTTACAATAGCTGCCAAAAATATAAAATACTTGGGAATAAATCTTACCAGGGACACAAAACACCTATACAAAGAAAACTACACACCACTACTTCAAGAAATTATAATAGAATTATGTAAATGGAAAAGCATACCATGCTCATGGATGGGAAGACTGAATATTGTGAAAATGTCAATAGTATTCAAAGCAATTCATCTTGCAAGCTGGATTCAGTAGAGGATGCGGAGTGAGTGATATCATTGCAGAAGTCACATGGATCTCAGCTGAAAGCAAAGAATACCAGAAAGATGTTTTCTTGTGTTTTATTGACTATGCAAAAGCTTTCAATTGTGAAGAACATAAATTTATGGAAAACATTGAGAAGAATGGGAATTCCAGAATACTTAATTGTGCTCTTGGGGAACTTGTACATAGACTAGGAGGCTGTCGTTTGAACAGAAAAAGGGGATATTGCATGGTTTAAAATCAGGAAGGAAGTACATCAGGGTTATGTCTTTTCATCATATTTATTCAATCTTGTATGCTGAGCAAATCCAAGAAGCTGGACTATATGAAGAAGAATATGGCATCTGGATTAGAGAAAGGGTCATTAACAACCTGCAATATACATATGACACAACCTTGCTTGCTGAAAGTGAAGATGACTTGAAGCATTTACTGATGAACATTAAAGACTATAGTCTGCAGTATGAATTAAACTTTAACATAAGAAAATGAAAATTCTCACAAATGGACCAATAAGCAGCATCATGATGAATGGAGAAAAGATTGAAGTTATCAAAGATTTCATATTAGCATGATTTAGCTTTTTTATTTTATTTTTTGTTGAAAATTTTAAAGATTGACCAAAAAAAAAAAAAGTAAAAAATGATCTTCTATTGAGTCATTCCAGACTCACAGAGACCCTCTAGAACAGAGTGGAACTGCCCTCATAGGGTTACAGAGCTGTAAGCTTTGCATAGCCAGACTGCCATAGCTTTTTCCTAGAGTGGCTGGTGGGTTTGAGTTGCTGACTTTCGGTTATAGTCAAGCACTTAACCACTGTACCGCAGCAGCTTCTCTATTACAGATACTTGTCTCTAATTTGAAGTTGAAGTATACGTAATATCAGTTCATCAAGATATAACATGAGGTTATTTATACATTATAAAAACTTTAGCCTTTTTTTAGTTAAATAGTTAATTCAGTTACCCACCATGTGTCTGTCATTTTGTCATGGGAGCTTGCATAGTGCTGTAATGCTGGAAGCTGTGCCACCTTTATTCAATACCAGCAGGGTCACTCATGGCACAGAGGGTTCAGTGGATCTTCCAGACTACAACAGAATGGGAAGATAGATATGGCAGTTTATGTCTAAAAAAAAAAATAGTAATATCACTGAAAAAATTATGAAAAGCAGTGGAACATTGTCTGATATATTGTCAGAAAATGAGCCCCTCAGGATGGACGACACTAAAAATATCACTGGGAAAGATGCCTTATCAATGGAGATTTGAACTTAATGATATGGATAGAGCAGAGCTTTTGGGAACTTCATTTGCTGATGTTACACCTCTCAGTGTGAGAAGAAATCGTTGTAAACATCTATTATTAATCAAAACATAAGTTATAGGAAGTATGAATCAAAGAAAAGTGGAAGTCATCAAAAATGAAATGGAATACATAAAGATTGATATCCGAGACATGAGTGAGCTGAAATTGATTGGAATTGACCATTTTTAATCTGACAAGAAGTTTACCTGTGTTTTATTGACTATATAAAGACATTTGATTGTGAGGATCATAACACATTATGGATAACATTGTGAATTCCAGAACACTTAATTGTGCTCATTTGGAACCTGTACATAGACTAAGAGGTAGTCATTTGAAAAGAACAAGGCCATATTGCATCAGGGTTTTCTCCTTCTGCCACGATCATTTATTATGTGTGGTGAAATAATAATTCAAGAAGCTGGAGTTTATGAAAAAGAATATGGCATAAAGTTTAGAGGAAGACTCCTTAATAGCCTACAGTATGCAGATGACACAAGCTTGCATGTTGAAAGCAAAAAGCGCTTAAAGCACTTACTGACAATGATCAAAGACTTCAGTATGGATTACATCTCATCACAAAAGTCCTCACAACTGAATCAATAAGCAACATCATGATACATGGAGAAAATAATGATATTTTCAAGGATTTAATTCTACTTGTATCAACAATCAATACCTATTGAAACAGTAGTCAAGAAATCCTATGACAAATTGAATTGGCCAAATATGCTGCAAAAGGTCTCTTAAAGTGTTAAAAAACAAAGATGTCACTCTGAAGACTAAGGTGCACTTGACCCAAGCCATGGTATTTTCAATCACTACATATGAATACAAAAGCTGGACAATGAATAATGAAGATCCAAGCAGCATTCTTGTCTTTAAATTGTGGATTTGGTGAAGAATATTAAATATACCATGGAATGCCCTACCAGAAGAATGAAGAAATCTGTCTTTGAAGAGGTACAGCCAGAATGATCCTCAGAAATGAGGATTGAGAGATTTTGTCTCTCGTACTTAGGATATATTATTGTTGTTGTTGTTGTTGTTATATGCCATTGAGTCATTCTCGACTCATAGCAACCCCTCCTTGGGTTTCGGAGGCAGTATCACTATGGAAGTAGATTGTCCCATCTTCCTTCCGAGGTGGATTTGAACCTCCAGCTGGTGGGTTTGAACCGCTAGCTGGTGGGTTTGAACAACCAGCCTTCTGGTTAGCAGTCAAGTGCCTTAGGCACTAGCTACCAGAGCTCCCCGATACGTTTTTAGAAGGGACCAATCCCTAAAGAAGGATATTATGCTTGGGAAAGTAGAAGGTCAGAAACGAAATAACCTCAGCAAGAGGGATTTACACAGTGCTTACAACAATAGGCACAAACACCAACAGTTGTTAGGATGGCACAAAACTGTGCAGTGTTTCAATCTGTTGACTTGATGACACTTAATCACACAAATAGTTTAGTGTCACATAGCCAGAACGTCAAAAAAAGAAAAAAAATGACAATTTTCCTGGATTTTCTAACTCTATCAGCTGAAGTTCACATAGTAGAGGGCATGCTTCTCACAGTTTCTTAGTTTCAAGATGCAAATTTATTCACATGGTTGTATGCATATCATGAACAGAAACTAATTAATGAATAAATCTATTTATAATTTATACTTGTTAATTTTCCATTAGCTGAACTTTACTCATTTGTATCTGTTTGGAAGGAGTTTGTCATTTTCCAAAAGAGAAAAGTAAAACTTAATCTACTAGCTTGCTCTACTGTGAATTTGTGAATTAATGAAAAAAAAAAAAAAAAAAAGCAAAATAATGACTACCTAAAAGCTACCTGACCCTTTTCCATTGCATTACAACTGTGAAACTCCTGTTATTTCTAGAAATATAATGATGGTTTTGCCTTTTTATTTTAATAGAAAAACAATCAAACTGCTTTTTCCTTCACCTATCAGAAGAAATGGCATCTGGTAAGATCCTTGGACTATTATATAAAAGTTAAGCCGAGAAATTCACTAATTTTTGAGAAAAATATAGAAAACCTTGTCAGAGTCATAAGGAGAACTACTTTTTTTGGAAATTTGCACTTGCACTGAAAGATTTTAGTTTCTCAAGGCTGTTATTTTCAAATGGATTAAAAGTGAGTGAGAAAAGAAAAACAAATAACTGGCTTTCTGTCATTTTCTGATCATATATTGAAGTGGTACTGTCCAGTGAATAGAAATGTTGAAATTCAGCAGAGGTACAAATAAAATCTTCATACTATGATATACGCATCACCCAAATGAGTTGAAGTGATAGTTTTTATTTGCTTTTCATTTCTCAAACACAATAATGCTAACATTTTGTTCTCACCTGCTGTTTGATAAAGTTGTGTTCTATCCAACTCCAGCTGAGTTTTTGGCACAAATTATTTTAATAACTACCTGGGTAGCCATTAAATTTTATGTAAACTGACATCTTTGCAATGCTCAAATGAATTTCTTACTTAAAGATAAAAAAGGAGGAGAGAAAAAAGCCGATTTATTTTAATGGCAAAATACAGAGAATGAGATTTTTCATGAAAGGTTAATATTTCACTATTTATTGGTTGTGTACATTTTCATATTTTAATATCTCTGAACTTAGGATGCATTGTAAAGTTAATGATATTCAGTACTCTAATTGGGGACTTTTTCACCCTTACTGTTGCATAAAATAATGATATATTTTATTAGTGGTATTTAAGTTGAGATAGAATGCAGTAACTTTAATATTACAAATTATGTCTGGTATATTCGGCTTTCTCTAAATTGAACTTGAACAGTTTTTTTTTTTTTTTTTTAAATAGACCTATCTAGTTTGGGAGCTCTGGTGGCATAGTGCCTAAGGCATTTGACTGCTAACTGGAAAGCTGGTGGTTCAAACCCATCAGCTACTTCTTGGAAAGAAGACTGGGCAATCTACTTCCATAGAGATACTGCCTTGGAAACCCAAGGGATCGCCAAGAGTCAAATTGACTTAACTGCAGTGAGTTTGTTTGGTTTTTATCTAGTTTTGTTGAACTTTGAATTATGAATTTCTTTCCTCTGTGATTTTATTACAGTTATCCCTTCCAACTTCATCTTTCTCTCTCACCTCGACTCCATTTGTTACAATTCTCAAAATTCTGCTCAAAATTCCAATGTAGAATATAACAGCTACCTCTTCCATGAAGATCTCCTTGGTTTCTCAGACAGAAATATTCTCTTCTTCTCTAAACTCTAACTCCTCTATTCTGGACTACAACAATAACATTGTCCATTAACCATGCCATGTATTTTTTCAACTGGATTGTAAGGTTCTTAATATTAGAGATCATGACTATTATGTTCAAATCCTTGCCCTATGTTCAAGTCTTTCCAACATCTGGTCATCAAATAATTGCACAGCTTCCCCTTCCATTACAATCCATGAAGATTTCTGTGGCCCTGCTGTCATATTGAACTCAATGCCTCCATGATTAGTACATGATATTTCCTTAGGCTGTGTATGTATATTCTAATTCACATATCACTATCAATATTTTTTTTTTAAGATCTCACTCAAAGACTATAGATTAGAATCATCTTTAAGGAATTCTGTCAGAATTAATTATTTCTTCCTCTGTGCACATATGGTCTCATTGCCTATACCTCTATACTTCCCCACAGTGTGCTATTCAGCTTTGATATGATTTTTTTTCCCTTTCTTGAAGGATTGTAAACACTGCTATGTCATATTGATTTTTATTATTTCCAAAGAATTTCAGACATGAAAAGTGTTCTATTGTTCTTGCTATCATGTTAGTATTTTGTATGCAATCATTTATAAGAAACCCTATGTTTTTAGCATACCTAAAAGCCGGCACATAACAACAACAAAAAGCTGGATGTGGTAAGTTTCTCTTGAGGTGAAGAGGACTAGTTGAGCAACATAAAAAATTTAAGTTGAACATCAAAATCTAGTGATATCATCTATCTGTCTATATGGGATTAAATTGACAACAGCAACTCAGTAGATTAGATAAGAAACATATGGGATAATGAGTTTATATTAATGGGGATGAACAAAAAAGGGTGAGAATAGTTGCACAACTCAAAAAATGTAATCACTGTCACTGAGTGATACATCAATTGTTGAATTGGTGTGTGTTCTCTTGTGTATATTCTCAACAGCAACAACAAAAATAAAATAAATTATTTTTTACAAAGTCAGTTACATAATTTCCTGTTAATCTGGTTCTGCCAATGGTGTTTATCCTAAACAGAACCTCATAAAATAATATAATTTAATACTCATTCATTTTATCTAATAATTTCCTCTCATTTGAGATCTGATTCAAAGTTGTTTTTTCGTTGGTTTTTTTGTTTTTGTTTTTTTGGGTTTTTTTGTTTTCCAAACTAAAGAAAGGAACAGAAAAACAGACCATTGCACCTATAAAAAGTGGCTTTTGGAAAGCATTCTTTATTTCTCCAACAGTAATTTTTCCTTTAATCATAATAAGCCATATCTGGTATTATACAGAAATAATATGCTTAAAGAAGTTGAGCTCTTCACATAATCATAACATATGACCAAATTCTAATTAATTACAGGTAACAAGTAGTCCTCCAGAGCTTCCTACTTGATTAAAAATAAGCATGAGTTCCACTTCTGTGAGTGCTATTAAGCTCTACAGTCTTGGTCCACCCAGAAATAACAACTATAAACTCCAGACAAAACATCAAAAGCAACTATCAGAGTTCACTGGAAGGCAAACAAAAACAGGCAGAATCTGGAAGGGAAAGTATACACAAAAGAAGGAAACAGCTTTTTTTTTTTTTTTTTTTTATTTTTTCATTTTATTAGGAGTAGTCTTTCCCTTCACCCAAAATCAATACTTTTCTTTTTTCTTTAAAGCCTTTTGGACTACAGAGAAGTCACAACTGGTTTTTCCCAGGGTGGGTAAAACTCCAATACAAACTTTTCAATCTTCCTTGCCTAAAGAATCACAGAATAGAGTCATAGCAACTGCAACTGCTAGAAAGCAAAAGTGGAATTCCAGAAACATGAGAAGCATAAAGAAGTTTATCTTCAAATTCTAAGCACGGATTCTGCTGAAATATCTGGCTCATCCCTAAACTACACCTGTAGGATAGATTCAAATAGAGTAGCTAAGAATAAAATAACTGAACTAAAATTTAGGATATTTCCCAAAAGACATAGTCTTCGGTTTTAGTCCCATCAAGAAATTAACTTCCAAGCCAACCACAATAATTAAAAAAAGGAAAAAAATCTGGAGTAATATAAGATCCAGAGCGTCCACATCTTAACAGTTACAAATACAAGATACAATCTAAAAGTATGTAATTAAAAAAAGAGAGAGTCAGAAAAACATGAATTCCCTCAAAGAAGAAAATACAGAATGATTCCAAAGTGATTCAAATAGTGGAATTAAAACAAGGAATATAATGTGCTAAATTAGATAAAAGAGAATATCATGGCACTAAATGTGAAGATAATAAATTTCAACAGTGTATATTTCAACAAAAGGTATTGCCATAGAGTTGATTCTGATTCTAAGCAAACAAACTAAAACTGTCCATAGGGTTTCAATGGCTATAATCTTGACAGAAGCAGACTACCACATCTTTATTCCATGGAGTGGCTGATGGATTCGAACTATCAACCTTTTAGTTAGTAGCTATGCACTTAACCTCTGCACCACCAGGGCTTTTTAGCACAAGAATAGAAAGTATAAAAGAGAATCAAAGAGAAATTTTAGAAATAAAACAACTTAATATCTTAAAATAACTACTGTATAGACTTAATTCTCAGAATTAAGAGTGGGCAATCTACTTCCACAGTGATACCGCTTTGGAAACCCAAGAAGGGGGTCATTGTGAGTTGGATCTGATTTGATGGCAGTGAGTTGTTTGGTTTTTTTTGTATAGACTTAATTACATTAATCAAATAACAAAGCCAAGAGTCTATGAATTTGAAAATAGATCAATAGAAATTATCTAATATGAAAAATAAAGAGAAAAAATATATTTAAAAAATGAATAATTTGGGGAACCATATATTGGACAAGAGTTTTATGCACAGGACATATAAAGAACTCCTGCAACTTAACAAGAAAAAGACAACCCAATCAAAAAATGAGCAAGAGACCTGAACAGATATTTCACCAACGAAAATATACCAATGGCTAACAAGCATGGAAAAAAGATGTGCAACATTATTAGCCATTAGAGAGATACAAATAAAAAGTACAATGAGATACGACTTCACTCTCATTAGGATATTTAAAACAGAAAAATGGAAAATTTACATTTGCAAGGATGTGGAGAAACCAGAACTTCCATCCATTGCTGTTGGGAACGAAAAATGATACACCTTTTGTGGAAAATGGTTTGAAAGTTCTTCAAAACATTAACAATAGAGCTGTCCTTTGGCCCAGCAGTGCTTGTTGCAGCACTATTCACAAAAGACAAAAGGTGAAAACTTTTCAATAGATGAATGAATAAAGAAAACATGGTACATAAATAAAATGCAATGTTATTCTGTCATAAAGAGAAACCCAAAAAATCCAAACCCACTGCCGTTGAGTCAATTCTGACTCTTAGCCAATCCCATTGGGTTTCCAAGTCTGTAAATCTTTACAGAAGTAGATTGCGTCATCTTCCTCCCCTGCAACATCTGGTGTGTTTGAACCTACAATCTTTTTGTTAGCAGTCAATTGCCTTACTCAGTATGCCACCAGAGCTTCTTATAAAGAGAAATGAAGTCCTGATATATACACTAACATGGAATAATCTTGAAATTTTATATTGTTGACGTTGTTAGGTGCCGTCAAGTCCTCTATGACTCACAGCAGCCTCATGTACAGCAGAACAAAACACTGCCCAGTCCTGTGCCAGCCCCATGATCTTTACTACACCTGAGCCCATCATTGCAGCCACTGTGTTAACCCATCTCGTTGAGGGCCTTCCCCTTTTCTCATTGTTCCTCCACTTTGCAAAGTATGATATCCTTCTCCAGGGAATGGTCCCTTCTGACAACATGATCAAAGTAGGTGAGATGAAGTCTGGCCATTCTCGCTTCCAAGGAGCATTCTGGCTGCACTTCTTCAAGGACAGATTTGTTAGTTCTTTCGGCAGCCACGGTACTTGCAACATTCTTTCCCAACACCACAACTCAAAAGCATAGACTCTTCTTTGGTCTTCTTTATTCATTGTCCAGCTCTCACATGCATATGAGGTGATTGAAAATACCGTGGCTGGTGTCAAGTGCACCTTAGTCTTCAAGCAGACATCTTTGCTCTTCAGAACTGGAAAGAGGTCTTTTGCAGGTGATTTGCCCAGCACTATACATCTTCTGATGTCCTGACTGCTGCTTCCATTGTAATATGAAGTTTTTGACAACTTCAATCTTTTCTCCATTTATCATGATGCTGCTTATTGGTCCCGTTGTGAGAATTTTTGTTTTCTTTAAATTGAAGTGTAATCCATACTGCAGACTGTAGTCTTCAATATTCATCAGTAAGTGTTTCAAGTCATCCACTCTTTCAGCAAGCAAAGTTGTGTCATCTGCATAATGGAGATTGTTAGTGACTCTTCCTCCAATCCTGATGCCACATTTTTCTTCATATAGTCCAGCTTCTCAGATTATTTTGTTCAGCATACATATCGAATAAGCATGGTGAAAGGACACAACCCTGATGGACTCCTTTCTTGATATGAAATCATACAGTGTTCCCTTTTTCTATTCAAACGACAGCCTCCTGGTCTATGTACAAATTCCTCATGAACACAATTAAGCTCTGGAATTCCCATTCTTCTCAATGTTATCCATAATTTGTTATGATCCACAAAATCAAATGCTTTTGCACAGCCAATAAGCACAAGTACACATCTTTTTGGTATTCTTTGCTTTGAACCAAGATCCATCTGACATCAGCAATGACATCCCTTATTCCACATTCGCTTCTGAATCCAGCTTGCATTTCTGGAAGTTCTCTGCCAATATACTGCTGTAACCATTTTTGAATTATCTTCAGTAAGATTTTACTTGCATGTGATATTAATGATATTGTTTGATAATTTCCATATTCTTTAGGATCACGTTTCTTTGGAATGGGTACTAATATGGATCATTTCCAGTCAGTTGGCCCAGGAGTTGTCTTACAAATCTCTTGGCATAGCCAAGTGAGTGCCTCTAGTGCAGCATCTATTTGTTTAAACATCTCAGCGGGTATCCTGTCAATTCCTGGACCCCTGTTTTTCACTACTTTCCTCAGTGCAGCTTTGACTTCTTCCTTCAATACCATTGCTTCTTGATCATATGCCATCTCCTGAAATGGATGAACATCAACTAATTCTTTTTGGTACAGTGACTCTATGTATTCTATCCATCTTCTTTTGATGTTTCCTGCATCATTCAATATATTGCCCATAGAATCTTTCAATATTGCAACTTGAGGCTTAAATTTCCTCTTCAGTTCTCTCAGCTTGAGAAATGCTGAGCATATTCTTCCCTTTTGGTTTTCTAACTCCAGGTCTTTGCACATTTCATTATAGTAATTGATTTTGTCTGCTCGAGCTGCTTTTTAAAATCTTCTGTTTAGCTCTTTTTCTTGTCATTTCTTCCTTTTGCTTTAGCTACTCTCATTCAAGGGCAAGTTTCAGAGTCTCTTCTAACATTCACTTTGGTCTTCCCTTCCTTTCCTGTCTTTTTAACGACCTTTTGCTATCTTCATGGATGATGTTCTTGATGTCCTCCCACAATTTCTCTGGTTTTCAGTCATTGGTGTTCAATGCATCAAATCTATTCTTTAAATGGTCTTTAAACTCAGGAGGAGGAGCTCTGGTACTGTAGTGTCTAAGGTACATGACTGCTAACCAGAAGGCTGGCGATTCAAATCCATCAGCCACTCCTCGGAAGGAAGATGGGGCAATCTACTTCCGTAGTGATACTGCCTCAGAAACCCAAGGAGGAGTCGCTATGAGTTGAGTCCAACTCTATGGGACATAACAACAACAAACCCAGGAGGGATATAATCAAGGTCATTTTTCAGCTCTCATGGACTTCTTTTAATGGTTTTCAACTTCAACTTGAACTTCCAAATGAGCAGTTGATGGTCTATTCCACAATCAGCTCCTGGCCTTGATTTGGCTAAAGATACTGAGCTTCCCCATCATCTGTTGCCACAGATGCAGTCAGTCGTATTCCTGTGTATTCCATTTGGCAAAGTCCATGTGTATAGCCACCATTTGTGTTGTTGAAAAAGGGTATTTGCAATGAATGAGTTGTTGGTCTTGCAAAAATTTTATTGTGCAATCTCCAGTGTTATTTCTTTCATCAAGGTGAAATTTTCAGACTACCAGTGATTCTTCTTTGTTTCCAACTTTTGCATTCCATTCACCAGTGGTAATCAGCACAACTTGATTGCATGTTTGGTCAATTTCAGACTGCAGAAGTTGGTAGAAATCTTCAATTTCCTCATCTTTGGCTTTGGTGGTTGGTGCATAAATTTGAATAATAGTGGTATTAACTGGCTTCCCTTGTAAGCATATGGATATTATTCTTTCACTGACAGCATTGTACTTCAGGATAGCTCTTGAAAGATTCTTTGTGATGACGAATGCCACACCATTCCTCTTCAATTGTCATTTCTGGCATAGTAGATCAGACGGTTATCTGATTCAAAATGGCCCAGACTGGTCCATTTCAACTCACTAATAATGCCTAGGATATCAATCCTTAGATGTTCCATTTCATTTTTGACAAGTTCCAATTTTTCTAGATTCATACTTCATAATTCCATGTTCCAGTTATCAGTGGATGTTTGCAGCTGTTTCTTCTCATATTGAGTCATGCCACTTCAGCAAATAGAGACCTTAAAAGGTCTACATTACCATATTATTCAGGTAGGCTCTTCTATGGTCGGGCAGTTCTTTCCCAGTCATATTTTGAGTGCCTTCTGACCTGAACTTATCATCTTCCAGCATTGTATCAGACAATATTTCAGGGCTATTCAAAAATTTTCCAGTCATATGTTGTTTGTTGTTGTTGTTTGCCGTCGAGTTGGCCCCGACTCATAGCGACCCCTCCTTGGGTTTCCGAGGCAGTATCACTACGGAAGTAGAATTGCCCAACCTTCCTCATATAGCAGACAGTATTTCACTACAATTCATAAGGTTTTCACTGGCCAATTCTTTGAGAAGTGGATGGCCTCTTCTTTCTTCTGAATCTGTCTCAGTCTGGGAGCTCCACCAAAACCGGTCTTCTATGGGCATCCCTGCTGGCATAGCCTCCAGCCTCAGAGCAACATGCAGTCCACCACACTACGACAAACTGACAGACACGTTCGTCTCCCTTAGCTGTTCCAACCACTCTGCTCACTTCCTGGGCTTCCCCTATCCTGCTCCTGCCTGCCCTTTCTGCCACCACTCCCTCTGCCTGAAATTTTATGCTGCATGTAAATATCAATCACAGAAAGACAAACATAGCATGATTTTATTGATATGCATCACTTTCAGCAGGCATATCTGTGTTTAACAGTGTTTGGTAGGAGTAAAAAGAGTTTTGTTGGAGCAGTGGTTGATAACCTGGCTGCTAACTGAAAGGTCAGTGGTTCGAAGTTACTAGCCACTTCATGGGAAAAAGATGTGGAGGTCTTTTTCTATAAAATCCTATGGCAATGGAAATCCTATTGGCAATTCTGCTCTGTCTTATAAGGTAATTATGAGTCAAAATCTACCCAATGGTAATGTATGCTCTGTTTTGGACCAGGGCCAGGAGGGATAGAGAAAAATGGAAATCTTTATTTAGCATTAAGTTTTTATTTATGGGAATGGAAAATATGGTAAAGGATATTGGTTATGATTGTAAAACATGATTGATATACTTAGCCTCATTGGCTTACAGAAGTGACAAATGCTGAATTGACCAATGTTCTGTTATCTATATTTTAAGGCAATGAAAAAAAAAAAAAAATAGAGACTCATGGAGCAGTGAAACAATATCAAAAGATCAAACATATAGCCAATTGCAGTCACAGATTATTTCAGTCACAGACAGACGCAGGAGAAAAAAAAAAAAAAAA
>NW_006921695.1:9214113-9214569 GCF_000298275.1 Orycteropus afer afer | reverse complement strand
GTCATGATCCACACAATCAAATGCCTTTGCATAGTCAATAAAACACAAGTAAACATCTTTCTGGTATTCTTTGCCTTGAGCCAACATCCATCTGAGAACAGCTATGCTATCTCTTGTTCCATATTGTCTTCTGAATCCAGCTTGCACCTCTGGAAGTTCTCTGTCAATATACTGCTGCAAACATTTTTGAAATATCTTCGGTAAGATCTTACTTGTGTGCAATATTAATGATATTGTTCTATAATTTCCACATTCTGTGGGATCCTCTTTCTTTGGAATGGGTACAAATATGGATCTTTTCCAGTCACTTGGCCAAGTAGCTGTCTTCCAAATCTCTTGGCATAACTGAGTGAGTGCCTCCAATGGGGCATCCATATGTTGAAATATCTCAATAGGAATTCTGTCAATTCACAGAGCCTTGTTCTTCGCCAGTTCTTTCATTGCAGCTTTGACTTC
>NW_006921695.1:9204735-9212883 GCF_000298275.1 Orycteropus afer afer | reverse complement strand
CATAATGTTGTGCAGTAATGTATCAGACAGAGTTTCTTTGCTATTCATAAGGTTTTCCCTGGCCAATTCTTTGAGAAGTGAACAGCCTCTTCCTTCTTCCTAGTCTGTCTCAGTCTGTAAGCTGGGCTGATACCTGTGCACCATGTGCATTCCACTGGGTTTGAAACACCAGTGGCTCAGCCTCAAAACTCACAACAACACGTCACCGCAGTAGGACAAACCAACAGACAAGTTTGTCTCCCCGTTGGAAACCTCTCCTGCCACCCTTACCTGGGTTGGGTCCCTGCAGCTAAATCCTCCTCTGTCTCAGTACCTGGGCCTTTTCCAACCCTTTCTCCCACTCCCCCATTCTGCTGCTCTGGGTGTGACTGTGTTTCTTCTCCTCACCTAGATCCCTGCGGCTAACTCCTCTTCTATACCAGTCCCCTGGCTTATTCCCCACCCCTCTCCGGATCTCCCGCCCTGATGCATTGGGTGTGCCTGGGTTCCATCTCCTCACCTGGATCCTTGCAGCTCACTCCTCTTCTTTCCCAGTCCCCGGGCTTATTCTCCTCTGCTCTCTGGTTCTCCCACCCTGTTGCTTTGGGGGTGCCTGGGTTCCCTCTCCTCACCTGGATACCTGTAGCTCACTCACTATGAGGATTTAATGCTAGAAAATTTCCAACTTTGGTGAACGGTTTAAATATAGAGCTACAAGAACTTCAGAGAACTTTAAGTAGCATAAATGCAAAGAACACCATGTGTAGGCCCATCTCTGGTAAACTGCTGCAAAACAAAGATGGAAAAGAAAATTTATTTTCTCACAGTTTACAAGGCAGAAGTCTGAATACTCGGTTCTGGCTGCTGTAAGGGGAAAGCTCTGTCTCTCTCTCTCTCTCTTCCCACTCTGCAGGAACATCATCGGTGATCATGTGGCTTATATTTTCCTCTTCATTTATGTTTGTTTGCTTTTTTAAGTTGTTCTTCTACATCTCAGAAAAGATTGATTTAAAATACACACCTATACATACTGTCTCATCAACATAACAATCACAATAACCAAATAAGTTTATAACCACAGTCATAGAGTTTAGGATTAACAGCACATTTTTTGGGGGTACACAATTCAATCCATAACATTCCACATTTGATCCGAAAACATTCATGTCCTTTCCACTTGCAAAACACAACTCATTCCATCACATGGTCCCAAAAGCCTTAAACTCCTACTCCAAAATCTCATCTGAATCATCTAACTCAAATATGGGCATATTCCGTCCTGAAGCAAAATTGCTCTTCATCTGTGAACCTGTAAAATCTAGAATACAAGTTTTTTGCTTCCAAAGTACAATAGAGGAACAAGCACAATGTAGATATATGCATTATAAATTAGAGAAATTGAAGAGAAAATAAGTGATAAAGGTCACCAAGCAAGTCCAAAATCCAGCAGAATAAACTGTATTGGCTCTCAAACCTTGAAAATAATTCTTTGTTTTCTAAGACACCTGGGCAATGGCTTCACCCTCCAAACTTTCAGTGTTGGCCATACTTTCTGAATTGTGGCTATGGGTACCTCATCTAAGGGCAGAAGCCTCACCTTCCAGGCCTACTGACATGGAAACCTTACCCTCTCAAATTTGGTTAGACCTGGTCTCTTAGTCCATTTGCGTGGTGACCCCATACCCTGAGATCTGACAGGATCTATTCTCCTACCTTTTGTGTATGACAACCTCATCATTTCTGCTTTGATAGGCAACCTCATCCTTTTGGCCAATGTAAACAGCAGCCCCACACTCCAGAACCAAGTTGGTAGAGATCTGACTCTTTGAGACCATCCTTTGAAATCTAGAAGTGGTTGGCTTCACCTTTTGAAACCAAGAAGGTCATGGCTCCACCCCTTGAAACAAAGTCAGCCTGGCTTCCAATGTTCCTTCCAACCATTCTGCTTGTCTCTGAACTGCTCCCAGGATGACAGTTTTTCTGTTTTGTTTTGTTTTGTTTTTCATGGAGGCCAGCAGATGTCGCTGTTTTGGCCTGCCTCCTGTCTGTAGCATTCCAAAGGCAGACATCTTTCTTTCTTTTCATCCTTTCTCTGCCCTCTGCAATCTAAGCTGATAGGTTTTCTGCTGTGATAGTTGATTAGATCAGTCACAGGTCTAATCTCTTCAATAAAAGATTGAGTAACCAAGACCTTGATGAGAGTTTTAGGGTATGTGTCCTTAGTTTGTAGAACAGAAATTTCCAAATCTTTAAGCTCTGGTTTCCATTTTGCACAGTTCAATTTTAAGTCCATTTTTCTCCTCCCACATTCAACAATTAGTGTCAAAGAGAAACCATGCAGCCCCTTTAAGATCTTGCTTAGATATTTCTTCAGCCATACTCAAGTTAGTCACTTAAAAGTTTCACCTCGTAATAAATATTTTAACATAATACAGACAAGTTCTTTGCCACTTCATAAAAAGTAGCACCTTCTCTCCAATATTCAAACACATGCTCATTCTTTCCTTTAAAGTCTTCCCATAAGCACATTTAATCTCCACATTTCTAGCAACGTTCTATTCATGATAGAAGCTCTCTTTCAGCTCTCAATGCTTTTTGAGCCCTCATCAGAATCACACTTAACGTCCATAATTCTACCAACAGTGTCTTTAAGGTCAACCACGGCCTTATTATGAAGCACATCAAAGTTTCTCCAGCCTCTACCTATTACCCAATTCCAAAACTACTTGTATATTTCACATATTTGTTAGAGTAGCCAAATTCTGCTTTAGTTATCTAGAACTGCTATAGCAAAAAAAACACAAGTGGTGGCTTTAACAAACAGAAATTTATTTTCTTACAGTTTAGAAGGCTAGAAATTTGAATTCAGGCACCAGCTCTGAATTCTCTCTGTCTCTTTGGGGGGAGGTCCTTGATGACCATGTGGCGTGTCTCTTCCCCTTCATTTGTGCTTGCTTGCTTACTTAATTTGTTCTTTTAAATATCAAAAAAGACTGGCTTAAAACACACTCTACACTAATATTGCCTCATTAACACAACAAATAAACCTCATTCACAAATGGAATTATGACCACAAGTTATAATTTGCAACATATATTTTTTGGGGAAACACAATTCAAATGATAAGAAGAGACATTGTGTTTGTTAGTGATTCATTCTCACCACTATTGAGTTGATTCTGACTCATAGTGACCCATAGTGTTTCCAAGGCTGTAAATCTTTATGGCAGTATGTTGGCTCATCTTCCTCTAGCAGGGCAGCTGATGGGTTTGAACCACTGACCTTCTGGTTAGCAGCCAAATGCCTTAACCACTGCAGGACTAGAGCTTCTTTAGTTAATGATAGTGAAATGATTTGTGAAGAGACAGAGATGATGGGTTACACAACATGCAAGAATGAAAACAATGTCTCTGAATTACGCGTGCACAAATTACTGAATTGACAAATGTTTTGACGCGTATATTTTTACCACAATAAAAAGATAAAAAGTGTAGGACAGATGATCTGAACAATATAATCCACTACCTTGACATAACTGATATTTATAAAACACTGTATCAAACAACTTGTCTATCAGTTTGTCATACTGTGGCAGCTTGTGTGTTGCTGTAATGCTGGAAGCTACTTCACTGATATTTCAAATACCAGCAGGGTCACCCATGGTGGACTAAGCAAACTAAGAAAGACTAGAAAGTAGGACCTGGTGATCTTCCTCAAAAAAAGATTAGCCAATGGAAGCCTTATGAATGGCAGTAGAGTATTATCTGATACGGTGCTGGAAAATGAGCTGCTCAGGTAGGAAGGCACTCAAAATAGGACTACTGAAGAGCTGCCTCATCAATGTAGACTTGATCTTAATGACATGAATGGAATAAAGCTTTCAAGACTATCATTTGCTGATGTGGCATGATTTAAAATGAGAAGAAACAGCGACAAACACCTATTAGTAATCAGAACATGAAATATAAAAGGATGAATCAAGGAAAATTGGAAGTAGTAAAAAATGAAGTGGAAACCTTAAAGATAAATATCCTTTGATGAGAGTGACTAGGGTCTTAAAAACTTGCCAGTAGCCATCTGTTTTTGTTGCTAGGTCCCTCGAGTCAGCTCCAACACAAAGGGACCTTACATACCACAGAATGAAACATTGCCAGGGTGTGTATCGTCCTCACAATATTTGATATGCCTGAGCCCATCCTTGCAGCCACTGTGTAAATCCATCCAGTTGAGGGTCTTTCCCTTTTTCATTGATCCTCCACTTTACCAAACAGTACCACCTTCTCCAGCAAATGCTCCCTTCTGACAACATGACCAAATTTGGCAAGACAAAGTCTGGTCATTCTCGTTTCCAAGGAACATTCCAGCTGCACTTCTTCCAGGACAAACTTGTTTGTTGTTCTGGCAGTTCATGGTACTTTCAATACTCTTTGCCAGCACCGCAATTCAAAAGCATGAACTCTTCTTCAGCCTTCCTTATTCATTGTCCAACTTCCACTCACATATGATTGAAAAAAACATGGCTTGGATTAGACACACTTGAGTCTTCAAAGTGATATCTTCATTCTTCAGCACTTTAAAGAGGTCGTTTGCACCATATTTGCCCAGTGCAAGATGTAGTCTGATTTCTTAACTGCTACTTCCATTGGTATTGATTATGGAAACAAGTAATATGAAATCTTTTACAACTTCAATCTTTCCTCCATTTATCGTGATGGTGCTTATTGTTCCAGTTGTGAGAATTTTCATTTTCTTTAAGTTGAAGTGTAATCCATACTGAAGACTATAGTCTTTAATCTTCATCAGTAGGTGCTTCAAAACATCTTCCCTTTCAGCAAGCAAGGTTGTGTCATCTGCATATCACAGGTTGTTAATGAATCTTTCTCCAATCCTGATGCTATGTTCTTCTTCATATAGTCAAGCATCTTGGATTATTTCCTCAGCATACAGAGTGAATGGGTATGGTGAAAGGACACGATCCTTATACATACCCTTACTGATTTTAAACCATGTGGAATATTCCTTTGTTTTGTTAAAATGACAGTATCCTGGTCTATATACAGGTTCTTCACGAGTACAATTAAGTATTCTGGAATTTCCAGTCTTCTCAATATTATCCATAATTTGTTATGATCCACACAGTCAAATGATTTTACATACTCAATACAACACAAGTAAACATCTTTCTAGTATTCTTTGCTTTCAGCCAAGATCCATATAACATCAGCAATGATATGCCTTGTTCCACACTCTCTTCTGAATATAGCTTGCATTTCTGGAAGTTCCCTGTCAATATACTGCTGTAACCTTTCTTGAATTATCCTCAGCAAAATATTACTTGCATGTTATATTAATGATATTGTTCTATAATTTCCACATTCTATTGGATCACCTTTCTTTGGAATGGGTACAAATACAGATCTCTTCCAGTCAGCTGGCCAAGTTACTTCCCATAGAAGAGTAACTGCATTCAGCATGGTATCTGTTTGTTGAAACATCTCAATGGGTATTCTGTCAATTCCTGGAGCCTTATTTTTTTGCCAATTCCTTCAGTGCAGCTTTGACTTTTTCCATCAATGCCATTAGTTCTTGATCATATGCCACCTACTGAAATAGATGAACATCAACCAATTCTTTTTTGTACAATGACTCTGTGTATTCCTTCTATCTTATTTTGATGCTTCCTGCATCATTCAAAATTTTGCCCACAGAATCTTTCAATATTGCAACTCAAGCCTTGAATTTTTTCTTCATTTCTTTCAGCTTGAGAAATGCTGTGTATGTCCTTCTCTTTTGGTTTTGTAACTCTCAGTCTTTACATATTTCACTGTAATAATTGACTTTGTCTTCTCAAGGTGCTTTTTGAAATCTTCTGTTCAGTTCGTTTATCTTATAATTTCTTCCATTTGCTCTAGCTACTCTCCATTCAAGAGCAAGTTTCAGAGACACTTCTGACATCCATTTTGGTCTTTCTTCTCTTCCTGTCTTTTTAATGCTCTCTTCATGTATGATGGTCTTAACATTATCCCAGAATTCCTCTAGGTTTTAATCACTGGTGTTCAATGCTCTAAATCCATTCTTTAGATGGTCTCTAAATTCAGGTGGGATATAATCAAGGTTATATTTTGGCTCTCTTGGACTTATTTTAATCATCTTCAGCTTCAACTTGAACTTATATACAAGCAATTGGTGGTCTGTTCCACAATCAGTTTCTGGCCTTGTTTTGACTGAAGAGATTGAGCTCCTCCATCACCTCTTTCCACTCAATCTGATTCCTATGTATTCCATAGGCCAATGTCCACACATATACTCACCTTCTACATTGTTGAATAAAGATATTTGCAATGAATAAGTAGTTTGTCTTGAAACACTCTATCATGCGATCTTCAGCATCATTTCTATCACCAAGGCCATATTTTCTAACTACCAGTACTTCTTCATTTTATCCAGTTTTTTCATTCCAATCACCAGTGAAATCAACACATCTTGATTGCATGTCTGGTCAATTTCAGACTGCAGAAGTTGGTAAAAATCTTCAATTTCCTTGTCATTGGTTTTAGTGGTTGGTGTGTAAATTTGAATAATAGTAGTATTAACTGGTCTTCCTTGTACTAAACTCTAAACTCACTGTTGTCAAGTCAGATCTGACTCATAGTGAACCCTCCTTGGGTTTCCAAGGCAGTATCACTAAAGAAGTACATTGCCCAATCTTCCTTCTGAGGACTGGCTGGTTGGTTTGAAACTTCAGCCTTCTGGTTAGCAGTCAAATGCCTTAGGCACTATGGCTCCAGAGCTCCTGGTCTTCGTTGTAGGTGTATGGATATTATGCTATCATTGACAGCATTGTACTTCAGGACAGATCTTGACTCATTCTTTGTGATGATGAATGCCACACCACTCCTCTTCAATTTGTCATTCCTGGCATAGTAGATAATATGATTTTCTGATTCAGAATGGTCAAAACCAGTCCATTTCAGCTCATTGATGTCTAGGATATTGATCTTTATGTATGACATTTCATTTTTTACAACTTCCAAGTTTCCTTAGATTCATATGTTGTGCATTCCATGTTCTGATTATTAATGGATCTTTTCAGCTGTTTCTTCCCATTTTGAGTTGTGCCCCCCCCCAAGCAAATGGAGGTCCAGAAAGCTTTACTCCATCCACCTCATTAAGGTCATGTAGTAGTTAAATTTGTATGTCAACTTGGCTGGGCCTGGTTGAGTGGCTAGACAACTGGTGGTAATTATTTCCCATGATGAGACTGGCAATCAACTTCCTGGTGGGATCTTCTACAAGCAGCTGAGTAGCTGCCTTTGGGATGTGGTCTGCTTCCTGTATATGAGGAGAAGCCTTGGGGATAGTCTCTAACCTATGGCACGCTTGGACCCTGCATGTAGCTGTGTCATTGTTCAGAAGCCTGCCACGCTCTGCTGAACTTGGGACTTACAATGCACTTGAATTAATGGCCTGATGTGTGGTTTGGTAACATTGGGACTGTGCCATTTTATTTATTGACCTTGGGCTTGTTAGCCTCAGCATCTAGTAGCTGTATGAGTGAAGAGATGCCTGTAGCTTTAGTGAGCTAGAAGCAAGAGGCAGAGCTGAAGCCCAAGGTTGAGGGGTTTTCACACAGTGCCTAGAGCCTGGCACTTTGAACTTGAACTTCTACCTTCCTGATATGTAAGAGAATAAACTTCTGTTTGCTAAGGCCATCCCAATTGTGGTATATTCTAACCCTAACCCTAACCCTAACCCTAACCCTAATCCTAACCTGGCACGAGGTAACTAGAACAAGTCAACTATAGTTTGAGGAGGCAGCTCTTTCCCAGTTGTATTTTGAGTGTCTTCCAACCTGGGTGGCTCATCTTCTGGCACTATATTAGATAATATTTCAGGATTATTCATAAATTTGTCCATCAATATATCAGACATTAATATATCATTGTTATTCATAAAGTTTTCATTGCCCAATTCTCTGAGCAGTAGATATCCCCTTCCTTCTTCTGAGTCTGTCTTAGTTTGGAAGCTCTGTTGAAACCTGCTGGCATTTTAAATACCTAGGTGTTGGAGTTCCAGCAAGATGGTGGACTAGGCAGAAGGACTGCACAGACGCACTTCAACAAAGAAAAGGGAAACCAATTAACACAGACACAGAAGATAATCTTGGAC
>NW_006921695.1:9186527-9197621 GCF_000298275.1 Orycteropus afer afer | reverse complement strand
TGGTCAATGACATGAGACAAAGTATATGTGAACTGCTGTATGGAAAGTGAATTTGCTCTGTTAATCTGCACCCAAATCACAATAAATAAAAAATAAAAATAAAAATAAAAATAAAATATATAAATAAATACCTAGGTGATATAGCCTCCAGCATGAGAACAACACACAAACCACCATAATAAGAAGAAACTAAGCGACAAGTGGTGCAACTATTGGTCTGGAGCAAAGAAGAATGAAGAAAATCAAAGATACAAGGAAATATTCCAAAACTCTTATGGAACATGGCAACTTCAACTTATATGACCTGAGACCAGAAAATCTAGATGGTGCCCAGGTACTAATGCCAACCACTCCAAAAAGGATCAAAATTGGAAATTCTGGATAGAGTGGGAGAAAAAAAATGTGCCACAAAATTTTAAAAATTAAAAGACTAGGTTTACTGGTTGAATAGGGACTGGTGAAATCCTGGGGTTATAGCATCAAGTTACCCATCAGGGATTGAGTTGAACTCATTCCCGTGGCTTCACTCTCAGTCAAACAATAGATAGGCCTACAAGGCAAACAACTACACCAGGGAAATACACTCCTTATGAAAATCAACCATGGAAGATCAGAAGACCAGCATTTGCACAGGAACTGGTAGAGAGGCAGGCATGCATAGGCAAGAGTGTCACAGAGAAATGATAACTACATGAGGAAAGTGGGAGGATAGCTATTACACTGTTAGAAATGTAATCAGTGTGAGAAAACAAAATGTGTATGAACTATTGAATGCAAAACAAAAAATTTCACCCAAATCCCCATAAAAAGTTAAACAATAACAACAAAAAATAACCTAGGCATTGTTGTTGTTGTTGTTATGTGCCATCAAGTCAGACCCGACTCATCGCGACCCCTCCTTGGGTTTCCGAGGCAGTAACACTACAGAAGTAGATTGCCCCATCTTCCTTCCAAGGAGTGGCTGGTGGGTTTGAGCCGCCAGCCTTCCGGTTAGCAGTCAAGTGCCTTAGGCACTATGCTACCAGAGCTCCTAGGCATTAGTGAGCTGAAATAGGCTGGTATTAGTAATTTTGAATCAGACTATCATATAGTCTACATTGCCAGGAATGACAAAGTGAAGAAGAATAACATCACATTCATCTTCAAAAAGAACATATCAAGATCTATGCTGAAGTACAATGCTATCAGTGATAGATTAATAAGTATTTCTCTATAAGAAAGATCAGTTAACATAATTATTATTCAAATTTATTCACTAACCACTAATGCCAACGATGTAGACATTGAAGATTTTTACCACTTTCTACAGTCTGAAATGGATAAAACATTCAATTTAGATGAATAGCTAATTATTAGTGATTGGAATGTGAAAGTTGGAAACAGAAGAACCAGTAGCTGGAAATCCAAGGAGGGGTTGCTGTGAGTTGGATCTGACTCCAGGTCAGTGCATTGCATTGCATAGAATAGAGTGTGAGAAAAATGTGGAATAAAACTCAAAATTATAAGAAAGACAGGCTTCCTGGTCAGATAGAGACTGGTGGAACACTCAAGACTAAGTCTCCTAGTCACCCTTTGGATCTGGAACTGAACTCACTCTTATGGCTCAATATTCAATTGAGACCAAAAAATAGGCAGGTCTACAAAACGAACAATAACACTAGAGAGGTATGTACTCCTTAGAAAAAAAAATCAACCATTCAAGACCAAAAGGGGAGCATCTGCCCAAGGACAAAGCTCAGCAGGTAGGAAGGGTTAGAGAAGAAGGAGGGATGGAAATGGGAAACAGGGAGGAAGTCAGAGGAGTGTTATTACTTTGTGGGGATTATAATCAGTGTCACAAAACAAAATATGTATGAATTGTTGGGTGAACAGCTAATTTGCTCAGTAAAACTTCACCCAAATTACAATTAAAAGCTTTGTTTTGTTTTTTAAAAAAAGACAGGAAAGAAAGAAAAGACCAAAATGGATGTCAGAAAAGACCATGAAACATGCTCTTGAATATAGAGTAGCTAAAGCAAATGGAGGAAATGATGAAGTAAAAGAGCTGAACAGAAGATTTCAAAGAGCAGATTGAAAAGACAAAGCAAAGTACTTTAATGAAATGTGCAAAGATTTGGAGTTAGCAAACCAAAAAAGGAAGAACTCATTCAGCATTTCTCAAACTGAAAGAACTCAAGATGAACTGCAAGTCTCAAGTTTTAAGACTGAAGGCTTCTACAGGCAGAAGATTGAATGATGCAAGAAGCATCCAAATATATTGGTCCAATCACAGTTACAGGTCATAGTTTAAGAGGTAGGTGTAGGGTATGCAAAAATGGATATGGAATTGTAGAATGATCATCTTTGGTCTATAGTAATACTTTTGCTTTAGGCACTACGCTACCAGAGCTCCTAATACAAATAGGTTAATATAAATTCTCCATTGTTGACCTTCTAGTAAAGGATCTTGGAAATGTTCTCATTTACAGCTATATAAACAGTTATTAGGCAAATTAGCACACTGTTTATGCTTGTATAATCCAAGCACTGAATGTTATAGACTATATAAACCTAAATAAATTAACTCATTTTGATTCATAAGTAGGAAAATTATAAAGAATTGAACATTATATTTTTATATTTCATATATTAGTGATGTTATTTTACTAAAAGCAATATACCCATTATAGAAACCATAATTTCAAAAGATCATTCCTTTCCCACTTCATATTTTAGGTTAAGATATTTAGCCTAATGAGAAAATACTTTCAATGATTATTCTCTAAAATCCTAGTAATCCACTAATGGTTGTTTTTGTTTGTTTATTTCAGTTTTGTTTTTGATCTTAGGAAGAACATGGGCATCTTTCATTTGAAATACATAGAATCAAGCTTAAGAGTTTGCTGAAGGCTATAATGGTTGCTGGTGATTTACAAAATCTCCCAATTCATGTAATGGTGGTTAAGCATCATTCGAGAAGACACATAATTTAGTAAGTCAGTAAGGTTAACTGTTGGGTAGAAATATTGGCAAATTAAAATAACACTGTGTACACAATCACATATACACAGCATGAAATTGAATATCTGTTGGCACTGTATGTGAATGAATTAGAGCAAAAATTTGTCTCTGATAATTTGTTTAACAATTATGATTTTTTCTGTTGATGGTTAAGGTAAAGCTAGAGATCACTACTGAAAATAATTGTTCTGAAGCACCCCTGATATTTTCTGAAAAACTACGAGTAGTTGCATGGACTCCTGACTTAAACCATTGAATTAGTCATAGTATTCTATTTAGCATTTCTTAAATCATTTTAACTTAAGGAACTGACATTTCTTTAAAATTTTAATTTAAAATTTTAATACTGCTACATGGTCAGTTCTTACAGAATCGGAAATACTTAAATAGCTATTTTTCTTCAAGATTGGAGTATAATTTGAGAATTTGATTCTGGGATCACCTGTGGCTCTAGTCTATTAACATCAACTCTGGGCTTCATAAGAACTCCAGTAAATTGTCCCTTACATACTGACAAACACTTGACTTCATCTAGCAATAATCAGTTCCTTTTTCAACTTCTATTCTCTCCAGTCACATTGACCAACTACAATTTTTTTCGGGGGTGAGTAACTCATGTATTGAATTCTAAAACAGAGACATTACTTGGCTTTGGAAGTTGCCGATAGGGTGCTATACAGACAAAACCCACCACTTGTCTGTCAGTTTGTCATACTGTGGTGACTTGCATGTTGCTGTGAGGCTGGAGGCTACGACACCAGTATTTCAAATACCAGCAGGGTTACCCATGGTGGAGAAGTTTCACCAGAGCTTCTAGACTAAGATAGACTTGGAAGAAAGAAGAGGCCATCCACTTCTCAAAGAGTTGGCCAGTTGAAAACCTTACGAATAGCAGGGAAACAGTGTCTGATATATTAAAAGAAAACTTTATGAATAGCACTGAAACATTGTCCAATATAGTGCCAGAAGATGAGCCCCTCAGGTCGGAAGGCACTCAAAATGCAACTGGGGAAAAATGGCCTCTGCAGAGTAGAGCTGACCTTAATGATATGGATAGAGTAAACTTTTCAGGACCTCAAATGGTATCTTCTTTCAAAAAAACATGCGAAGATTGGAACTCGGTGATTCATTAATATTTATGGATGTTGTATTAATTTTTATAACATAACATTAAGAATATAAACTACTATTTATATAGCAAAGAGCTTTTCTTAATCTTTGTATTATATGACCTACAGAAAGAACTCAATAAATGTATATTGTATTAAGAAATAAATGGATAGGTAAATGAATGATTATAGTTTTTGCATGTTTATTAGCCTATTTATCACAACAAGCACTTGATTATTCAGTGAATGTCTGTTGAGTATCTATTATGTGCATGTACTTTGCAGTAGATATTATTATTGATGATTTCCTGCTGTTGCTGTTATTATTATAACTCCTATCAACATTTGCAAAGGAAACTAGGACTCCAAGAAATCTTAAAGCTAGCAAAGGAAAAAGCTGAAATTCTATTTCACAAACTTTTAACCAGATACCAGAATTTAAAACTGTTTCTTTCTAGTGATGGTAAACTAATACTTCTCTCTAGCCCAGTGTCTTAAACAGGTTAGTCTTCCTAAAAATACCTTTCCATCACAAAATTGACCATTTTGTCTGGTTATTTGCTATTCATTATCCAGATTTCAACAAAGAGGACACTTTAGGAATGTCTATTCGGCTTCTCTAATTACTTTTGATTCCTCTGTGGTACACTTTCATTGCATTCTGAAATGCTCCTTCAAAGCATTACTTAAAATTGTCAATAGCTAATATATTAATTTTTTAAGACTCTAGCTCTCCTAGCATAATGTAAGATCTATGAAAGCAAAGTCCATGTCTGTCTTACTCACTTTCAATCCCTAGGCCTATTATAGTTCCTACAAATTACTAGATGGTCCATAAACAGATTTTAATTGGGTGAATGGATATGCTGGAAAGACCATCAATTTTGAAGTCAGATAGATTGATTCAAACATGATCTTAAACAAATCACCCTACCTACATGAGACTCATTTTTTTTTTTCACTTGTAAAGTAAAAATAAAGAAATCTACCTGATTATGGAAAAATGTTGATATGAATTTCTGTTGCATAATTAGTATTCAGTGAATATTTTATGTCCTATATTATACAATGTGAGCAATCTAGTCCTTTGGTTATTATAACTAAGTTACAAAATGGCATCACTTAACTGAAGCTATGAAATTCACAAGCATGAAGGCTAAAAAAGAAAATAATAACCCTTGGAAGATTGAAAACCCAAATCTATGGTATAACTCTAAACATCTACATTTTTCTTGTTTCACACACTGAATATAATATTTTACTTAATATTGTACTGAGCCTTGAAATTAAAATTGTTGTCACAACACTGCAGGCAAAGGATAACGTTTAATGATGTGAAAGAATCCACCACATACCCAAATGACAGTCTTCTTACTAGAAAATGAAATTAAAATTGTTTATTAATTCTCCTAAAGTTCTAGAAATCAATACTAGCCTCCAAAGGCAGCTGGCAGGTGATATCATTGCTGCTTCTGGTAGCTCAGAACATCAAGGAATTATGGAATGAGTACAAAACAAACACAACATCCTGCAGTCGGTTCGTATGTGACACATCACATAGCAACCTCTCCTTGGGTTTCCAAGACGGTATCTCTATGGAAGTAGATTGCCCGATCTTCCTTCTGAGGAGTGGCTGGTGGGTTTGAACTGCCAGGCTTCTGGATAGCAGTCACATGCTTTGGGCACTACACCACCAGAGCTCCCATGGAATGAGTAATTTGGGGAAAATAAAATTCTACCTACTAACAGTTCTGCTCCATTGAGGTTAATATTCTTTCAGCTCTTTGGTTCCTCCAGCCATTCCTTGAAAGAATTTTACTAACTAGAAACTACCTCTTGCTGAACTAGACAGTTATTTTCTGAGTGAGCACTTTCTCCAAGTCATGAAAATTTATAGTTAGAAGAAACCTAGAAATTAATATAGTTCAAATTTCTCTGCCCTCAATCTTTATAAAAAAAACCTCAAAACCCAGTCATTATAGATGAGGAATTTAGAAGCCCAGCAAAGTAAGACTTACCTAAAGATGCCTGGATAAAGAATCAGACAACCATATGATCTAAAGATGCCCACTTCTAGGAGTCTAACTAGAAGACTAATAGGGGCCGAGTTCTAAGAATGGCAGCAGCAGCCAACAACCTCGACCATCCCCTGAGAGACTGGCCTCAAACTTGAACCATAGGTACGACTTCCCTCCCACCCCCCTCGATAACACCTCCTTCATCAGAGAAATCAAGTGAGAAATCAAATCATGCCGTCTTCTAACCTTGCCTACCTTCTTGGAGTCCCGGAGTGGTGCATACAATTGACACACTTGGCTGCCAGCTGAAAGGCTGGTGGTTGGAGGCCACCCAGAGGCACCTGGGAAGACTGAAAAATCAGTCACTGAACCCCTGTGGGGTGAAAGTCCACCCTGGCACACACGGGGTGCTGTGAATCTGCGTAGGCTCCACGGCCACTGATCTGCCTACCTTCTTCCTCCCCTCCCTCCCACTTCACCGGAAGGCCTAAAGACCTGCGCGAAACCTGCCACTCACCCTGGGCTCTGCATGGCAACCCTTCCGGTCCCAACAAGGACTTCACTGCCCCAGGTATTTCCTCTGTCCCACTCTTTCGACAAGGGGTATTGTTACTCTAATACCCCACACCCGCTTAGTGAATGGAGGTTTGGCCATCCCCCACTGCCACTCACCTTCTGGGCCCGCAAGAACTCCATCCCACTCTGTGTGCTCTGATGGATCCTGGGTGACCTGCCCTGCCCTCCTCCGATTTTTTTTTTCCTTTTTTCTGTTTTTTAGTTTTCTTGCTTTTGTCTATTTAAAAAGTACTACTATTATTAATACTTTTGTCCTTTTTACTGTTATTCTTTATTCTTTCCCTCCCAGGTCCTAGTTTTCAGCTTTTTCTCTTTTCCCTGTTCCTGGTTGCAATATTTTTTTATTCTTCTTTTTGGCTGGTGGTTAACCCCATTCCTTGTTTTTATTTTTGCATTTTTTCCATGTTTTTCTTCATTATTCTCCTTCTCTGCCTTTTTTCTCTTTTTGCCCTATCCCCAGATATTACATGTTTTCTTTTTTTTTCTGTTGACCTTGTTTGTCTGGAGGGCCCAACCATTTTGATTGCTTACATGTGGCAGCCATTTTGGATATTTAAAGTGATACCATTTTCATTCAGATTCCAGGGACCTAAGAATAGTCAGCCAGGCAGGAAGCAGAGAAAGGACAAAAAAAGGCAAAGAGGACCAGAACAGATCAAGGAGTCAGCCTCAGGGACCCACGTGAAGAGAGGGAACCCAGGCCTCTCCCCACAAGCAGCGAGGTGGAAGCAGGGAGAGGACAGAAAAGGCGAAGGAGACTGGAACAGATCAAGGAGTTACCCATAGGGATCTAGGTAAGGGTGGTTGGATGGGTTTCCAACAGCTAAGGGAGACAAACTTGTCTGTTGGTTTGTCCTACTGTGGTGACGTGTTGCTGTGAGTCTTGAGGCTGTGCCACTGGTGTTTCAAAGCACGTGTTGCACAGATATCAGCCCGGCTTGTAGGCTGAGACAGACTAGGAAGAAGGAGGAGGCCATCCACTTCTCAAAGAATTGGCCAGGGAAAACCTTATGAATTGTTGTTGTTGTTGTTATGTGCCGTCGAGTCGGCCCCAACTCACAGCGACCCCTCCTTGGGTTTCCGAGGCAGTATCACTATGGAAGTAGATTGCCCCATCTTCCTTCCAAGGAGTGGCTGGTGGATTTGAACCGCCAGCCTTCTGGTTAGCAGTCAAGTACCTTAGCCACTATGCTACCAGAGCTCCTTTATGAATAGCAGAGAAACACTGTCTGATACATTACTGTATTACATCTCAATATAAAGAAAACAACAATCCTCACAACTGGACCAATAAGCATCATCATGATAAATGTAGAAAAGATTGAGGTTGTCAAAGAATTCGTGTTGCTTGGTTCTACAATTGAGGCTAATGGAAGCAGCAGTCAGGATATTAGATGACGTGTAGCACTGGGTAGGTCAGCTGCAAAGGAACCCTTTCAAGTGCTGAGGGGCAAGGATGTCTCCTTGAGAAATAAGGTGCACCTGACACAAGCCGTGATATTTCCAATTGCCTTGTATGCATGTGAAAGCTGGACAATCAATAAAGAAGACTGAAGAGGAGTTGAGCTGATGCTTTTGAGTTGTGCTGGCGAAGAATGCTGAAGGTACCATGGACTGCCAAAAGAATTAACAGATCTGTCCTGGAAAAGTGGAGCCGAGATGCTCCTCGGAAATGAGGATGGCCAGACTTTGTCTCACCTACTTTGGTCATGTTGTCAGAGGGGACCATTCCCTGGTAAAGAATGTCATGCTTGTTAAGGTGGAGGGTCAACGAAGGAGGAGAAGGCCTTCGACAAGATGGATTGACATGGTGGCTGTGACAATGGGCTCAAGTATAGCAAGGATCATGCAGCTGGCATGGGATCAGGCGGTGTTTCATTCTGCTGTGCATGGGGTCACTATGAGTCGGAAGTGACTTGACGGCACCTAACAACAACAACATGAGAATATAAATAAAAACTAAATAGAGATGAGAAACATTTTGGTTTCAAATTTTATTTTGACTCCTATCTTTTGACAAGTAATTTTGAGAATGTATTATCCAAGATTGTTTGTTAGGTGCTGTTGAGTCATCTCCGACTCACAGAGACCCTATGTACAACAGAAAAAAACAATGCCTGCTCCTGTGCCAGCCTCACAATCTCTGCTGTACCAGAGCCCATCACTGCAGACACTGTGTCAATCCATCTTGTCATGGTCCTTCCCCTTTTCCGCCAACCCTCCACTTTACCAAGCATGATATCCCTCCTGACAACATAACGAAAGTGAGTAAGACAAAGTCTGCCCATTTTCGTTACCATGGAGCATTTCTGCTGAATTTCCAGGACAGATTTGTTACTTTTTTTAGCAGTCCATGGTACTCTCAGTATTCTTCCCCAGCACCACAGCTGAAAAGCTGTAAGGTCTTCCTTATTTATTGTCAAGCTCTCTCATGCATAGGTGCATCTTAGTCTTCAAGGAGACATCCTTGCTTTTTAGCACTTGAAAGAGGTCGTTTGTAGCAGATTTGCCCAGTGCAATGTATCCAACATTATTATGAGAAAATTATTATTATGTATCCAACATTAGTATGAGAAAAAATCAAAAGAATATTATTTTAAATTATTTTCCTTATTCTTGAGGGTGGGTGTATGATTATTTTGACTTTAAAAGTATGATAAATTTTTATTCATTTCATTTCAACGCACATTTGTTCATAGATACCATACACAAAGAATTATTATGAACTTTTAGCGGGTTTTTGTTGTTGTTAGGTGCTCTAGAGTTGGCTCTGACTCACAGCGACCCTATGTATAATAGAATGAAACACTGCCTGGTCCTGTACCATCCACACAATCATTGCTATTTTTTGAGAGCATTATTGCAGCCACTGTGTCGCTCGTTAGGGTCTTCATTTTTATCATTGACCCTCTTCATTACCAAGCATGATATCCATCTTCCAAGACTGCTCCCTCCAGAAAACGTGAACAAAGTAGGACAGGTGAAGTCTCATCATTCTTCCTTCTAAGGAGGATTCTGGTTGTACTTCATTTATTTGTTCTTTTTCCAATCCATAGTATATTCAATATTCTTTGCCAACACAGCAATCTATTTCTTCGTCAATTCTTCTTCAGTCTTCATTATTCAATTGTCCAGGTTTTGCATGCATTGGGAGCAGCTGAAAATACCATGCCTTTGGTCAGGTCAAATAATAGTGTGGCCAAATTACTAAATACCTTCATTGCTCCTTAGTAGAACACTACAGTTACTAGCTCCCAGAAGTGGAAACTTAGACTTCATCAATTAGAATATTCAGAGGGCAGGGAATCAAGTTGGTTTTCTTTCCTTAGTTCAGGCTCATTAATTTTACAGTCTGAATAGATACTTACACACAAAATTATTCACAGGCAAAGAATTCTTGAACAATATTTTGACTTATTTTCTTGCCATGTTGTTGTTAGTGACGTTGGGTCATCTCTGACTCATAGTGACTCTATGCACAGCAGAACAAAATACTGCACAGTCATGGGCCAACCTCATGATCCTTGTTATACCTGAGCCCCTTGTTGCAGGTACTGTGTCAATCCAGCTCATTGAGAGCTTCCCCAATCTTAGTTGACCATCCACTTTACCAGAAATGATATTCTTCTCCAGGGAATGGTCCTTCTGACAGCATGACCAAAGTAAGTGAATCTGGCCATTCTCGCTACCAAGGAGCATTCCAGCTGCAGTTCTTCCAGGACAGATTTATTAGTCCTTTTTGCAGACCATAGTACTCTTAGCATTCTTCTCCAAAATCGCAATTCAAAAGCATCAACTCTTCTTCAGTCTTCTTTATTCATTGTCCAGCTTTCACATGCATAAGAGGTGACTGAATGAAAATACCATGGCTTGGGTTAGGCACACCTTAGTTTTCAAGGAGACATGTTTGCTCTTCAGCACTTGACAGAGGTCTTTTGCAGCACATTTGTCCAAAGCAATACATCGTTTGATGTCTCAACTGCTGCTTTCATTGGTGCTGATTACAGAACCAAGTAATATGAAGTCCTTGACAAGTTCAGTCTTTTCTCCATTCATTGTGAAGCTGTTTATTGGACCATGTTCTGGTTACCTAGTGTTACTCTGACAAAAATATACCACAAATAGGATGGCCTTAACAAACAAGAGTTTATTCTCTTACAATTTAGAGACTTTAAGTCCAAGTTCAAAGTGCCAGGCTCTAGGGACTGGGTGAAAGTCCCTCAACTTCGGGGTTCAGCTCTGCCTCCAGCTCCCAGCCCACTAAAGCTAGAGGCTTTTCTTCACTCAGACAGCTGCTGGCTGCTGAGGCTGCCAAGCCCAAGGTTGACAAGTAAAAAGGCACAGTCCCAGTGTTACCAAACCACACAGGAGGCCATTAATTCAAGTCCATT
>NW_006921695.1:9178475-9185392 GCF_000298275.1 Orycteropus afer afer | reverse complement strand
TTTTTTTTTGATGTTTCCTGCATCATTCAATATTCTGCCCATAGAATCATTCAATATTCCAATTCAAGGCTTAAATTATTTCCTCAGTTCTTTCAGCTTGAGAAATGCTGAGGGTGTTCTTCTCTTTTGGTTTTCTAACTCATGTCTTTGCACATTTCTTTATAGTAATTTGCTTTGTCTTCTCAAGCTGCTCTTTGAAATTTCTGTTCAGCTCTCTTATCTTGTCATTTCTTCCATTTTCTTTAGCTACTCTCCTCTCAAGGGCAAGTGTCAGAGTCTCTTCTGTCATCCATTTTGGTCTTCTCTTCCTTTCTTGTCTTTTTAGTGATCTCTTGCTTTCTTCATGTATGATATTCTTGATGTTATCCCACAATTCTTCTGGTTGTTGGTGACTGGTGTTCAATGCATCAAATCTATTCTTTAGATGGTCTCTAAATTCAGGAGGAATATATTCAAGATCTTATTTTGGCTCTTGTGGATTTGTTTTAATTGTCTTCAACTTCAACTTGAACTTGCATATGAGCAGTTGATGGTCTGTTCCACAATCAGCTCCTGGCCCGATTTTGGCTGAAGATATTGAGCTTTTCCATCGTCTTTTGCCACAGATGTAGTCAATCTGATTCCTGTGTGTTCCATCTGATGATGTCCATGTGTACAGCCACCATTTGTGTTGTTGAAAAAAGGTATTTGCAATGAATAAGTCATTGCACTTGCAAAATTCTATCACGTGATCTCCAACATCATTTCTATCAGAAAGGCCATACTTTGCAACTACCAGTAACTCTTCTCTGTTTCCAACTTTTTCATTGCAGTCACCAGTGATAATCAACACATCCTGATCATGTTTGGTCAATTTCAGACTACTGAAGTTGGTAAAATCTTCAATTTCCTCATCTTTGGCTTTGATGGTTGGTGCATAGATTTGAATATTAGTAATATTAACTGGTCTTCCAGGCATATGGATGTTATCCTATCACTGACAGCATTGTATTTCAGGACAGATCTTGAAACATTCTTTGTGATGATGAATGCTACATCATTCCTCTTTAATTTGTCATTTCTGGCATAGTATATCATATGGATGTGTTATTCAAAATGTCCAAAACAAGTCCATTTCAGCTAACTTATGCCTAGGATATTATCTTTATGTGTTCCATTTCATTTTTAATAACTTCCAATTTTCCTAGATTCATACTTTGTACATTCCATGTTCTGATTATTAATGGATGTTTGCAGTTGTTTCTTTTCATTTTGAGTCATGCCACATCAGCCAATGGAGGTCCCAAAAGTTTTACTCTATCCATATCATTACGGTCATTTCTACTCTGAGGAGACAGCTCTTCCCCAGTCACATTTTGAGTTCCTTCAACCTGATGGGCTCATTTTCCAGCACTATATAGGGTGATTTTTAAGGTCATTCATAAAGTTTGCCAGTTATGAATCAGACAGTGTTTCACTGCTATTCATAATGTTTTCACTGGCCAATTGTTTGAGAAGTGGATGGCCTCTTCCTTCTTCTAAGTCTGTCTTAGCCCAGAAGCTCCACTGAAATCTGTCCACCATGGGTAAGCCTGTTGGCATTTTGCAACACTGGTGGTATAGACTTCAACCTCAGAGCAACACGTAAACCATCACAGGAGGACAAATTGACAGATGGGTTTGTCTCCCTTAGTTGTTCCTAAGCCCTCTGTGCCCACCTACCTCAGGCCCTGGCCTTAAAATAGAGTTGCCCCTAAGCAATACGTAAGATCAAAAGACCATCGTGACATTTTCTGCCGTATTCTTTGAAGACTTTCTAGCCACAAGAAACAATAATTTATTCCTGGGTAATGAATTTGTCTTTGAGGTCCTATTGTGCTCAAAGTATAAATGCAGATTCTTTTAGTGACGGGAGATTTGTTTTGTTTTGTTTTAGCATTTATTGCAATAGAGAAGGAGGATTTTTTTCATGTAGAACATGTGATTGCAGAGAGTATAGTAGAAGACAATAGAGCAATTTTAATAAACTAAAAGTCTGGAGTCCTCCCCTCCTGACTTTGTTCAAAATTATTTTTATCTTTTATCCTTAAAGCAACAAATGTTTCCTCTTCCTTGCTCATCACTGTGATCTACATCAGAGATTTTTTTCTTTTCCTCTGTCAATAATTATGGTGGACTAATACATAGAGATATATCTACAGAAAATAGTGCTTATGGCAAACACTGAAATTATGCCTCTTTCCAAATGCCTGATGTCCAACTTTGAGATAACTTAAACATAATATTATCTCAAAAATGCAAGTCAAGCTTGATAATTTGTTACTAAACACATTGTGGCAGTACATGAAAATTACAACTGCACCTTCCTTGCTTTCAGTGATGAAAATTCAGCTGTGATGTGCTTAGAGTCACTTTTTTTCAGTTTTTTCTCTTTCTACACTCAGCAGGGCAGGATCACACAGCCTGCTTTAACTCATGGAGGCAAATGTGAAAGCATTAGTTTTAACTGACTGGTCTCTTACAGCTGGGGGTGGAAACTACAATGGTTAACAGAAACTACTCAGTGGTGCCCCCCTTTAATTGATATCTAGGCTGTGTCACACCATTCATATCTTAGATAATCCTCTGTTAATATGGTTATTTGAGGAGTAAAATAGGTAATCTACATAGAACTTCTTACACAAGGTTAATTCTGTATAAATGTTCGCTTCCTCCTTTCCCTTTTCAAAACATTGAGAGGTAAGCTTGGAGCTTAATACATCCTGAAATACCTCTATCAACTCTGTGGTTAATCCTGCTAGAAAAGGATCAAGGTTAATATAAAGAATTATCTGTGCCTGTGTTTATCAGATGCGTGATGTAGATAACACATATGCTTTGATCACTTAATTTTATCTTAATGCACATTATTGTGTTAGATTTTTGTGGAATAAACTGCATCTTGAAATCTGAATTAGTTTTCATACCAGCTTACTAGGGAAATACTAAAGATGATTGAACTGGACAGGATTTTAACAATGAAACAATTCTCTCATTTTACAGATTAAAAAATGAGAACTAGAAAAATTGCACAATTCTACATAAAAGTAAAAAATAAAAGTATAGAAATTAGAATATTAAGAGTCAAAGTCTTCGGAGTTAGAATAGATTTTAAGTATATGAATTATTAATTTATTCAAAAGATATTCAACTTTAAAATTCTATATGTTTTAACAGTCAAATGTTCTTGTGCAATTGGTGATTATTTTAAAACATATACAGGTAATTACACAAGGAATTTTTTTAGAATCCTGTGGCTACAGAGTATGTCCAAGGGTAATTTAGACATTAAGCCTTTAGATAATTAGCAGTGACATTTAATGAGGCATGTTTTCATAACAAAGTTGAATATTACTTTAAATTTGCTTTCACTCTCATTTTCATATGCTAATTTTAGCTTCCAAAAAACATAAACAAAATAAACTCATCAATTCACTGATATGATTTGCTGATATCTCTTTATTTACCTGAAGGATGGACTCAGTACACCAATGATGTTTCTAAATAAGATTATTTGCCCATTTTTAGTCTGGGAAATAATTTTGGTTCCCAGATATTTTAGATAAGTATTTGAAATTTTTAAATAAATTACTGAATAATGGCAGACAGGCTAGAAGTTGTGATTTACAACATTTTTGCCCAAATAATGTTGTGACCTAAAACACATTTTGGCATTCACATACATTCTTCTTTCACAGTCTGACTGGGTCTCTTCCAATTTTAATCTCTGACAAACAGTGCTACAGATGAATGTACTTATTTTATATGATACCTCATTTATAGAAAGATAGTATTTAATATGTTCTGAAAGGGGAGTATCTTAATAACTGTGATTAGTCCAGGTAAGCTTTATTATTATTATTATTATTTTAGTCTGGTGCTCTTGTGGAATAGTTAATTGGTTCACTTGAGAGAATATGTTGCCCTCTAAGGAATCTCTCACTAGCTAAGTATTGTAAGTGAGACCATAAGTTCAAATAAGCTCCATCTTTAAACTTCAAAATATTGTAACTATCACTTTTTTTTTCTTATGTAATTTTGATGGGAAAATTATATAAATTCTGACACTTATCCATTGCTAGTTAGTGGATTACTTACTCCTTTATTCATAATATAGACACAGCCAAATGGAGAATAAGAAAATATATGTAAGTACCACTTAGGGTAGCTTTGGTTATAAGTAATAAGATAAACCAAAAGAAAATTTACTCTATCCCAAAACATGAAGTTCAGAGATAGAAGAGCCCTAGAGTTGATTATATCAGTGGCTTCACGCATCATCAAGGATCAAAAAATCTTTCTGTATGTTAAAGTCTGGCATTCTCTTCATGATGACTTTATCCCAGCCTAGTTTATCTCTTAGTTAAAATATGACTGTGACAATTAAAGATGAAACACACAGATGTGACAAAATCCAAAGAAAGAAGAGGGATATATCTGCCAGCATGTTTTTATATGAGCAAAGCAACCTTTACCAAAAATCCTCAAGCAGATATCTGCTGTATCTCATTGGTCAGAGTTGTGTTTTGGTTACCTGGTGTTGCTCTGACAGGAATATATCACAAATGGAATGGCTTCAATAAACAGGAGTTTATTTTCTGTTCTGGTTACCTGGTGCTGCTCTGACAAGAAATACACCACAAATGGGATGGCCTAAACAAGCAGGAGTTTATTCTTACAGTTTGGAGGCTTTCAGTCCAAGTTCAAAGTGCCAGGCTCTAGGAGCTGTGTGAAAGCCCCTGAACCTTAGGGTTCAGCTCTGCCTCCTGCTCCCATCTCACTGGAGCTAGAGGCATTTCTTCACTCAGACAGCTGCTGGCTGCTGAGGCTGAGAAACCCCAAGGTTGACAAATAAAAAGATACAGTCCCAATGTTACCAAACCACACAGCAGGCCATTAACTTAAGTCTATTTTAAGTCTCGAGGTCAGCAGAGCATAGCAGGCGGCTGAGCAACGACATGACTACATGCAGGGTCCAAGCATGCCAAAGGCTAGAGACCATTCCCAAAGCTTTTCCTTAAATACAGGAAGCAGACCACATCCCAAAGGCAGCTACTCAGCTGCTTGTGCTAGATCCCACCATGGAGCTGATTGCCCGTCTCATCATGGGGAATAACTACCACTAGCTGCCCAGCCACTCAACCAGGCCCAGCCAAGTTGACACACAAACATAACTACCACATTCTCTTACAGTTTTGGTTGTTGTTGTTGTTGATGATGATGTTAGGTGACATTGAATTGTCTCTGACTCATACAGACCCTGTGCACAGCAGAACGAAACACCGCCCAGTCCCGTGCCAGCTCTGCAATCATTGCTATATCTGAGCCCATCTTTGCAGCCACTGTGTCAATCCATCTTGTTAAGGGCCTTCCCCTCTTTTGTTGACCCTCTATTTTATTAATCAGGACATCCTTCTCCAGAGAATGGTCCCTTCTGATAACAGAGTAGGTAAGAGGAAGTCTGGCCATTCTCGTTTCCAAGGAACATACCAGCTGCACTTCCTCCAGGACAGATTTGTTAGTTCTTTTAGCAGTCCGTGGTACTTTCAGCATTCTTCACCAGCACCACAACTCAGAAAGAAAGAATTCTTCTTTGGTCTTCCTTATTCATTGTCCAGCTCTCACATGCACATGAGGCAACTGAAAATATCATGGCTTATTGTAAAATGGTACAACCACTGTGGAAAACAGTATGGCAATTCCTTAAAAATTTGGAATTAGAAATATCCTTTGACCCAGCCATTCTGTTACTATGTATATATCCTAAAGAAGTGAGAGCCATGACAAGAACAGACATATGCATACCCATGTTCATCGCAGAAGTATTTATAATAGCCAAAAGATGGCAACAACCTAGATGTCCATAAACTGAGGAATGGATAACCAAACTTTGGTACATACACACAATGGAATACTATGCAACTATAAAGAATAACCTAGAATCTGCAAAACACCACATAATGTGCATGAACCTTGGAGGACATTATGCTGAGTGGAATATGTCAATCAAGGAAGGACAAATATTGTATTAGTCTGTTATTGCAAAAATCAAGGAAAGTTTTATCTATGGAAGGAAATGTTCTTTGTTGTTTACCAGGGTGGGAGGGGAAGGAACACTGTTACATAGGTAGAGAAAAATACTGATTTGGGTGAAGAGAAGGGCAATGTACCAAGTGTGAGTGATCAACATGGTGGCATTGAGGAAGAGGAAGACATAGAGAGGTACATGGGAGGTGCAGACAACAAAGATGAACTCTTTTTCACATACAATACTGCGTTGTCAGTGAAGGCAAACATAGGTATGTGGGTGGATAGGTGGGTGGACAGGCTGAACTATTAGGTGTATCTATGAAGTGAGGAGTGCATCCAAGACCATGTATAGGGTTGGCAGGCAATGGTCCTGTAAGTGTATTTGCATGATCTGAATTCCCAGGTGTCTAGTAGAGCTGACAAGGAACAAGGTTGTAGTCACTTCTTGGCCACAGCCAGCTACCCAGAAGGAGCGAGTAGGTGAACCTGTGGGCTTGGGAACATAGTCACAGGGGACATCAAGTTCAATTGGCATAACATACTAGACAAAACATTGTTCCACTTCCTACCTTGTCAAGTAGCAGTTGGGATCTTAAAAGCTTGCAAGCAGCCATGTAGATGCAATGATGGGTCTCTCCTGATCCGGAGCAAAGAAGAATGAAGAAAACCAAAGATTCATGGAAAGAATCAGTCCTAGTAACTGGTACATAATGTGATCTGCAGCCTATATGACTATGAGACCAGAAAAACTAAATGGTGCCTGGCTACCACTGTCAACCACTCGTAGGGGATCTATGTAGGAGATCTTGGATAGAGAGGGAGAACAATGTGGAACAAAACTCAAAATCATTTGGAAAAAAAAAAAAGGG
>NW_006921695.1:9165223-9178375 GCF_000298275.1 Orycteropus afer afer | reverse complement strand
TTTGGAAAAAAAAAAAAGGGAGGGGGGACCAGGTTTGCTGGTCTGATAGAGCTTGGTGGAACCACTGAGATATGGCCCTTCGTTGCCCTTCAGGTCTGTAATTGAACACACACCTGTGGCTGCCAGCCAAGCAAAAGACAAGCATAGGAGTTGAACATTTATCTGAGATAAATACACTCCTTGGAGAGAACAATCATGGGAGAAAGAAGGGCTATTTGTGCACAGGGAGACAGCTCAGGGGACAGGGGTGCATGGAGGGATTGTCACAGGGAAGAGGTGACTGTTGGGAGGAAGTGGGATGTGAGCTATTGCATTGTGGTGAATTGTGGTCAATGTCATGAGACAAAGTTTATGTGAACTGTTGTATGGAAGTGAATTTGCTCTGTAAATTTTCACCCAAATCACAATAAATAAATAGCATGACTCGTGTCAGGTGCACCTTAGTCCTCAAGGAGACATTTTTGCTCTTCAGCACTTAAAAGAGGTCCTTTGCAGCCAACTTGCCCAGTGCTATACAATTTCTGATGTTCTGAATGCTGCTTTCATTGGCATTGATTGTAGAATCAAGCAATGTGAAGTCTTTGACAACTTCAATTTTTTCTCCATTTATTGTGATGCTGCTTTAGTTACAGTTGTGAGGATTTTGTTTTCTTTATATTGAGATGTAATCCATACTGAAGACTGTATTATTGAATCTTCATCAGTAAGTGCTTCTAGTCATCCTCACTTTCAGCATGCAAAGTTATGCCGTCAGCGTATTGCAAGTTGCTAATGATTCTTTCTCCAATCTTGATGCCATGTTCTTCTTCATATACTCAGCTTCTCAGATTATTTGTTAAGCATATAGATTGAATAAGTATGGGGAAAAGATACAACCCTGATACACTCCCTTCTTGATTTTAAACCATGCAGTGTCCCCTTGTTCTGTTCAAATGACAGCCTCCTGATCTATGTACCGGTTCCTCATGGGCATATTTAAGTGTTCTGGAATCTCATTCTTCCAAATGTTATTATCCACTATTTGCTATGATTCACACAATTGAATACTTTTGCATAGTCAACAAAACACAAGTAAACATTTTTCTGATATTCTTTGCTTTGAGCCAAGATCCATTTGACATCAGCAATGATTTCCCTTGTTCCACATCCTCTTCTGAATCCCACTTGCACCTCTGCACGTTCTCTGTCAATATACTGCTACAACTGTTTTTGAATTATCTTGAGTAAGATTTTACTTGTGTGCAATATTAATGATATTGCTCATTAATGATAATTTCCAAATTCTGTGGGATCACCTTTCTTTGGAATGGGTACAAATATGGATCTCTTCCAGTCACTTGGCCAGGTAGCTGTCTTCCAAATCTCTTGGCAGAACTGAGTGACTGCCTTCAGCAGGGCATCCGTTTGTTGAAATATCTCAATCAATATTCTGTCAATTCTTGGAGCCTTGTTCTCTGCCAATTCCTTCAGTGCAGCTTCAACTTCTCCTTTCAATACCACCAGTTCTTGATCATATGCCACCTCTTGAAATGGATGGAGATTGAACAGTTCTTTTTGGTACAGTGACTCTGTGGACTCTGTGTATTCCTTCCATGTTTTTTGATGTTTCTTGCATAATTCAATATTTTGCCCAAAGAATCATTCACTATTGCAAATTGAAGCTTAAATGTTTTCCTTTCAATTTGAGAAATAACAAGCATGTTCTTCCCTTTTGGCTTTCTAGCTCCAGGTCTTTGCACATTTCATTATAGTAATTGGCTTTGTCTGCTCAAGCTGCTCTTTGAAATCTTCTTCTCAGCTCTTATCTTGTCATTTCTTCCATTTGCTTTAGGTACTCTCAATTCAAGGGCAAGTTTCAGAGTATCTTTGGACATCCAGTTTGGTCTTTTCTTCTTTTCTTATCTTTTTAATGACCTCTTGCTTTTTTCATGGATGATGTTCTTGATGTCATCACACAATTCTTCTGGTTTTTGGTCATGGGCGTTGAATGCATCAAATCTGTTCTTTAGATGGTCTCTAAATTCAGAAAGGATATATTCCAGGTCATATTTTGGCTCTCGTGGATTTGTTTTAATAGTCTTCAACTTCAACTTGAACTTGCATATGAGCAGTTGATGGTTTGTTCCACAATCAGCTCCTGGCCTGGTTTTAGCTGAAGATATAGAGCTTTTCCATCACATTTTGCGACAGATGTAGTCAATCTGATTTCTGTGTGTTCCATCTGGTGATGTCCACGTGTATAGCCACCATTTGTGTTGTTGAAAAAAGGTATTTCCAATGAGTAAGTCATTGGTCCTGCAAAACTCTATCATGAGATCTCCAGCGTTATTTCTGTCACCAAGGCCAAATTTTCCAACTACCAGTGATTCTTCTTGGTTTCCAACTTTTGCATTCCAGTCCGCAGTGATAATTAACACATCTTGATTGCATATTTTGTCAATTTCAGAGTGCAAAATTGCTAAAAAATCTTTAGTTTCCTCACCTTTGGCTTTAATGATTGGTGCATAAATTTGATTAATAGTTATGTTAACCGATCTTCCTTGTAGGCATATGGATATTATCCTATCACTAATAGCATTGTAGTTCAGGACAGATCTTGAAACATCTTGTGATGATGAATGCCACACTATTCCTTCTCAGACTCTCTTGACCTTTGAGTACATGTATGTTTTTAATTATTATTTTGTGTGACAGAAAGTATGCATAAAGGTTTTTTTTTTTTTTTTTTTTTTTATGGACGGAAATATTTTGGTTATTGTGAGGAAAACTTCTTATTTGATTGTGTGAGTTATGAGCTAAAATAGTCAATTTTTTTATACATCACTATTTTGTCTTAAATGAAAAACTGACAAATATTTGAGTATTTGGAAGACATTTTCTCAAGAATAGACAAAGTGAGTCTTTGATTTCAAGGAAAACAACTAACACTATTTGTTGCAAGTGATAAAAGCTGAACTTTTAAGAATTTTGCAAAGTTTTTATCTGCTACTGTGAACTTAATATCTGAAGGCTTATATAATGAGATTGATGATGACACTAGTTATGGCAGTTAAGGTTATGTGCCAACTTGGCTGGGACTGGTTTTGAGTGGCTGGGCAGCTGGGTGTAGTTCCCATGTGCTGGTAGCAAAAGGCAGAGCTAAAGCCCAAGGTCAGGGAACTTTCATCTAGTCCCTAGAACTTGACACTTTGAACTCGGACTTCTAGCCTTCAAATCTGTAAGAGAATAAACTCCTGTTTGTTAAAGCCATCCACCAATGGTATTTCTGTTAGACTGGCATGAAGTAACTAAAACACTACTGAATGTGGGCTTTTTTGATATTGATATGTCAATATCAATTTTGATATTGGTATAATGATATGTCTCAACATTAGAAGATATAGATAATACCCTGAACCAATATTTTCCAAATGAAGATTTCTTCTTGTTAAGAAAATCATGCCTTGGTAAAGGATCCATTACAAACTCAATATAGATAAATAATTTTGATGTAACAGAGGCTGAAAAGTTCATCAATATGGTTTCAGATTTCACAATGTACTTGTTGATTGTGTAATGACTACTTATTAAGTACTGTGGGTCTATCAAAAGAAAATATTTCCTATTATTTGAAAATACTCCTCTTTTTTTTTTTAAAAATATTGTATAGGCACAATTTCTTCATATTCTTCAACCAAGTCAACATAATACAACAGATTGAATGCAGAGGCAGATATTTGCAAAAATATAAATCAAGGCAACTTTTTTCACTAATTTTATTTCTTTGGGAAATATAACAATTCTCATAAGAGAAATTATTTATATTATAATAGCAATGACTTATTTTTTCTTATTTTTAATGACATGAATATTTTAAATATTCTTGTTTAAATTTCTAACATAGTAAATATTAATAGACATATTTAAAAAGTCATTGAGGTCCTCAATTTTTATGAATGTAAAGGAATTCCAAGGCCAAAAATTTTCAGAATCTATGCCTTAGTCCAATTGATATTCACCTCTTGAGAGCAGAGACAGAGAAGCAACTCCTGAGGTCCATTACTACCTGGAAGAGAATAAACCTGAACAACATTAGTTAGATAGATGGGGGAGCCCCTGTATGGCACATAATGTACTTGGTTGTTGTTGTTGTTAGGTGCCAACGAGTTGTCTCCAACTCACAGTGAGCCTGTGTACAGCAGAATGAAATACCACCCAGCCAGCCCCAAGATCTTTGCTATACCGGACCCCATCATTGTAGCCACTGTGTCAATCCATCTCTTTGAGGGCCTTCCCCTTATTTTGTTGACCATACACATTACTAAGCATGATATCCTTCTCCAGGGAATGGTCTCTTCTGACAACATGACCAAAATAGATGAGACCAAGTCTGGCCATTCTGGCTTCCAAGGAACATTCTGGCTGCACTTCTTCCAGGACAGATTTGTTAGTTCTTTTAGCAGTCCATGGTATCTTCAGCATTCTTCACCAACACCACAACTCAAAAGCATTGATTTTTCTTTGGTCTTCTTTATTCATTGTCCAGCTCTCACATGTATATGAGGCGATTGAAAACACCATGTCAGGCACACCTTAGTCTTCAAGGACATATTTTTGCTCTTCAGCACTTTCTGAAAGAGGTATTTTGCAGCAGATTTTTCCCATACTATATGTTATCTGATTTCTTGACTGCTGCTTCCACTGGTATTGATTATAAAATCAAGTAATGTGAAGTCTTTGACAACTTCAATCTTTTCTCCATTTTTTGTGATGCTGGTAATTGGTCCACCTGCGAGGATTTTTGTTTTCTTTATATTGAGATGTAATCCATACTGCAGACTGTAGTCTTCAATCTTCATCAGTAAGTGCTTCAAGTCATCCTCACTTTCAGCAAGCAAAGTTATGTCATCAGCGTATCGCAGGTTGTTAATGAGTCTTCATCTAATCCTGATGCCATGTTCTTCTTCATATAGTCCAGCTTCTCAGATTATTTGCTCAGCATACAGATTGAATAAGTATGGTGAAATGTTACAATCTTTGTACACTCTTTTCTTGATTTTAAACCATGAAGTGTCCCCTTGTTCTGTCCAAACGACAGCTTCTTGGTCCAAGTACAGGTTCCTCTTGAGTACAATTCTGGAATTCCCATTTTTCTCAGTGTTATCCAAAATTTGTTATGATCCACACAATTGAATACTTTTTGCATAGTCAATAAAACACAAGTAAACATCTTTCTGATATTCTTTATTTTGAGCCAAGTTCCATCTGACATCAGCAATGACATCCCTCATTCCATGTGTTCTTCTGAATCTTGCATTTCTGGAAGTTCCAAGGTACTTGGTGGGTAATCAAAAGTTTAGAGATTTAAGTCGACCCAGATGCACCTGGAAAGAAACGTCTAGCAATCTTATTCTGAAAAATCAGCCATTGAAAATCCTGTGAAGCACAAATCTATTCTGACACACATGGGATCAGTATGAGATGGAGTCAACTGGACTGAGAAGTGGTTTTAGTTAAGTGAGAGATGGGAGAATGGATGTTAGGAAGGCAATCAACAATGTTTGTTTAAATCCTCTAAGGGATCACAGGATCACAGCATTTCTTCTGTGGTGCCTTGAATTGTTAATGAGACCAGTGGCTTTAAAACTGTACCTTTTGGAGTTCCTTCAAAGGGGGCATGTAAGTAGGTGGGAATCAGGCAGGATTTCAGCTCCCAGTGCTCTAATCAGAGCTTCTCCGAACTTATCTCTTTCACATCTTGACTTCCTCTTAAAGATTTTAGTTAAGAAATAGTTCTAAGGAAAAAAAAAAAAAGTTTCACAGTCACCTATTTAACATTTGTGTATGTGAAATTTTTAATTTTTGGTGTCTAAACTCATAAACTAGGGTTTCATTTTCTTGGTTGTTAGATTACAGTACCATTCTCCATTTTATGTTAAACATATGAGCACAGGGATTTATAGTTAATAACTGCCCAAACTAAACCAAACCCACTGCAGTGGAGTTGATTCTGACTCATATTGTCCTTATCGGACAGAGTACTGTTTCCAAAGCTGTAAATCTTTACAGAAGCAAACTGCCACATTTTTTTTCCCATAGAGTGGCTGGTGGATTCAAACTCCTATAATTCTGGTCAGCAATTAAGCACTTTAAGCACTGTATCACCAAACCAAACCAATCCCTCTGCCGTGGAGTGCACAGCGACCCTCACTGGGTTCCCAAGGCTGTAAATATTTACTGAAGTAGATTGCCTCATCTTCCTCCTAAGGAGTCACAAATCTTCTGGTTAACAGCCAAATGTCTCACGACCAGCCAAAAAATAAAAAAATAAATACTCACTGCCATTGAGTAAATTCTGACATATAGCAACCCCCTTTCAGTTTCTAGGCAGTAAATCTTTATGGAAGTAGATTGTCCACTCTGCCTTTGGTGGAGTGGGTGATGAGTTTGAGCCACCAACCTCTAATGCCTTTGGGCACTACTCCCCAAAGCTCCTTGCCTCACCACCAGGGCTCCCTTAATAACTACAATGCCAGCTAATTTTAAATAAATTTTTCTAGTTGACATTTTCCCCTCCTTTTGCTGTGGAAGGTCATGCATAGTAGATAATTTTATTTCAGTGATTGGAGAGAATGCCATCTGGGTCATGTGGATTTCAGGGTCAACAGGTAGCTGTGAATCAGAGTGCCTTAGGGGAATGTTTCTAGGATGCCTAATTAGAATATTTAATTTGAGAAAGCACTTAGTCTTCAAAGACATTTGCAAAGGCTGTAGATAATTTATTTCCCTAACAAGTCCTGAGAAATGGGCAGCTATCTGTGTTCCTACCCTCCAGAGGCTATTATTGAGAGTTTCTAAAGGAAACACCACTAGGAAGGGTGTCAATGTGAAAAATAACTTAAATTGTTTTCAGAATGTTCTTGGGAAATAAGGATGTAACACTAAGCTTATAGAGCAGGGAAGTGAGGTAGAGGAACAAAAAAATGCTTGTACTAAACAAATTGAATAAGAACATTGTGTTAATTCACAGACAAGCAAGACCAATAACACAGAGATTTTGAATAATTTCTCTTCTGTGATAAACTATTTTGTTGGTGACTTTGTAGGACTAGGAACTTTTCCAAAACAGTTCTGAGCCTCTCAGTTCTACTAATACCATTGGAGATAACACCTTTGTTATCCAAATAGAATATTTAAGCTCTTTTGCTATAAAATGTTCACTATTACTGTATTATGAACACTGTTTTCCAAAAGGCAAATGCCATTCATTTCATGTTGACAAATCATAATACGAGAGTTAGAGAGAGAGAATATCAATTGTTTTACAAAATTATAAATATACCTAGGAAAAAACCTTTATGTACTCAATCTATGTTAATGGTACCTAACACTTAAATATCAGATACTGAGCTAGGTAAGGAGCTCTGGTGGCTCAGTGCCTAAGGCATTTGACTGCTAACCAGAAGGATGGCGGTTCAAACACACCAGCCACTCTGCAGAAGGAAGACTGAGGAATCTACATTCGTAAATATTTACTGCCTTGGAAACCCAAAGGGGGTCTCTACAAGTCAGAATCCACTCAATAACAGTGAGTTTGGTTTGAGTTTTTTGGATGAGCTAGGGGAGGACCATCTCTGGTGGAGCAGTGGTTAAACCATTTGGCAGCTAACCAAATGATCAGCTTTTCAAACACATTGGCCAATCCATGTGAGAAAAATGAGGCAAGCAGTCTGCTTCTGTAAATATTTACAACCTTGGAAAACCTCTGGGCAGTACTATTTTGTCCTATGTGTCACTAGACTCAATGGCACTGGGTTTTATGGGTGGGGCGGAGTCCCTGGATAGGGTAAATGGTAAAGCATTTGGAAACTAACCTATAGGTTAATGGTTTAAATCCACTCAGAAGTGCTTCTGAAGAAAGGCCTGGCAACCTACTTTTGAAAGTTCACGTCATTGAAAACCTTATGCAGAAGTTCTGCTCTGAATTTCATGGGGTTTCCATGAATCAGAATCAACTCCATGACAACTGGTTTTTTTTTGTTGTTGTTGTTGTCGCTGTTCTTTATAGGGTGGGCACTGTTCTAAGCATGTTATGGATAGTAATTCATCTTAGTTTCACAACAGTCTAACCTAATCCACTGCTCTTGTATATGCTTTACAAATGAGGAAGCTGAAAATACATAGAAAGGAAGGGCCAGAGGTAGGCTTTAAAATCAGGCATACCGAATTCAAACTTTGCACTCCTCATCACGAGACTCCCTTGAATTGACTTTGGAATAAGAAGCATGATCTGGAATTGCAGAAGGAAAAATTTTGAAGCAAAAAAATTCTGATTTGTTTTTAGTGGTTTATGGGTATTATTCTGTATTGCTCTCAATATGAATTTTCCTCTCCTTTTCTTCTCTTCCTACAGTTCAATGAGCCATGAACACCATGGTGAGCATCTACACTATTAGATCCTTTCTGGGCCCCGAGACATTCTTGACTCACAGTAAGATCCATACTGAGATTTTTAAAAATATATAAAACAATATGGATATTAATAAATAGTAATTAAATATCAGTGTATATCTAGGCTTTCCTTATTAATTTATATAAAGGATTGCTCTCGATGTACTCTTTAAGAATGCCTGCAGATTCACTTGTTGATGGGAGAATGGATGACTTTTGAATATTCTGCCCTATATCTATAACCACTCTCTGATATGCTGATTTTTTTTTCATGTGTCATCAATGTAGAGATGAACTGTGTATCTATCACCCACATGACTCTTGTGAAACACTTCTAACATTATCACCACCATCAAGAGACAACTCAGAGCATGTTTCTCTTTAAGAATTTTATGTATGCATTTACTCTAGCACGTGAACAATTTCTAAAGATTTTACCACTAGCCGTTGTGATGTTCAATTTTATGTGTCAATTTAGCTAGGCTAGGGTACCTAGTTGTTTGGTCATGCACTAGTCAGATGCTGCTGTGGAAGTATATTTTGCAGCTGTGATTAACATAATCAGCTTCTTGTTGTTGTTGTTATGTGCCGTCGAGTCGGACCCAACTCATAGCGACCCCTCCTCCTTGGGTTTCCGAGGCAGTATCACTACGGTAGTAGATTGCCCCATCTTCCTTTCGAGGATGGCTGGTGGGTTTGAACCGCCAGCGTTCTGGTTAGCAGTCAAGTGCCTTAAGCACTATGCTACCAGAGCTTCTAATAATCAGCTAGTAATCAATAAAGGAGGTTACTATCAATAATGTGAGTGGGCTTCATCCAATAAGTTGAAGGCTTCAAAGTAAAACTGAGATTTCCTATAGAAGAAGGATTTCCCTCAAGACCAAAATATAGGAAATCTTTCCTGAGATTCGAGTCTGCTGCCTCCCCATGGATTTCTGACCAGCCAGTCCTCATAATCTCATTATGTAAATAGTTCTGTAAAGCAAACTTCTCTCCCTGTTTCTCTGGATAACTCTGACTAATACAACCATTAAGAGAAAGCTAACAAGTAATGACAAAAATAACACATATGGACAATTCAGAAGTTTCAAAGAAATGAAATTCATTTTTCTAAGATTCTTGCTCATTGTTAGAGGGTCTGTGTTCATATTGTGATTCCCTTGGTCCTTAGATTTATTACCTAATGCAATTAACTTAATATCCCTTCCCCTCAGTTTCTTAACTGTAACATGAAGATATTACCTACCTCTCAGGACTGATATGAGGATTTAATGAGAAGATGAAAATAAAGCATCTGGAATATTCAAGAGTTTGATTCATGCTACTTTATTTCTGAATTAAGAGTTTAAAGCTTATTAAAGACAGTTTTATTTTTTGATAGCTCGTAGACACTTTACTATGCTTTACCATGCTTATCTCAAAGGAATGGAAGGATGATATATGTGAATTACACAAACGTTCATCCTCATTTTTCAAGAGTGAATTGACACTGCTATTATCACAAAGATTATCTACCACCTCATTTGCCAGCTGCTCACCATAGAAAATTGCACCTTATTTAGTCTCCAAACAGAGCTCTGTATCAGAGTGTACTGGGAAACATTTTAAAAAATACAAATTCAACAAGATCTATTAACTTGGACCTGGTGGCATAGGTTTAGGCACTTGTAATTGTATTTATTCTCCAGATATTGATAGTGTACCAATCCTTCTCCAGTTCTGATTCCTTTGTGAAACTTTTGGCCTTAGATCTTTATTACTGTGTCCATGGGACAGAGGTACCAACATCACTTGATGGTTTTGTAGAAATGCAGACTCTCAGGCCTCACTTCATGCCAATTCAATCAGATGTTTAACAAGATCCCCTGGGATTTATGTGCATGTTAAAGTCCGAAAAACACTGCCTTAGACTTTGTTCTATCATTTTTACTTCTCCACCTTCAACCTATGTAATTATTGTGAGTCTTTGCTTCTAAGAATGGCTTAGTCCTTACCAAATTCTGACACAAGTCATGGTTTTATAGGTATGTTAGGCTGGGTTCTCTAGAGAAGCAAAACCAGTAAAAAACAGAGAGAGAGAGAGAGAGAGAAATTTATCTCAGGAAAATGGCTCACACACTTACAGAAGTTGGCCAAGTCCTAAATTCTTGGATCAAACATCAAGCTGGAGGCTTTTCCTGACTCACACAGCTGCAGGGGCTGATGAGCTCAAGGTTGGCAAGCAGTATACCAGCTGTTAACTCCAATGAATGACAAATCCAAGCTCACCAGGTCAAATGGTGGGTTATTCACTCACAGATAGTTGTAAACAGCACAACAGGATCCCAATCCACAGAAGAGTGCCTCTTTTCCCTTTTCCCAGAATGTCCATAAATATATTGGAAGCAGGCCACACCTCTAGGGAAACTCCCTTTCAAGCGTTGTCTGCTCAAAACATATACATCTTTTCTCATCATGGGAATTACCCATATCACAACTGCTTAAACTACTCAGAACTGTAGTCCAGTCAAGCTGATAGACAACTCCAACTATCACAATAGGATTATGTATGTATGAAAGACTGTGGTTCAGTGGTAGACATCTCATTTTTTCTGTGGGAGACTTAGGCTCAATTCTCAGCCAATACATCTCATGCACAGCCACTACTCATCTGTCAGTTGGGGTTTGTGTGTCACTATGATGCTGGACAGATTTCAGTGGAGTTTCCAGTGGACTAGGAAGAAAGGTCTGATGATCTACTTCCAGAAATTCAGCCAATGAAAACCTTATGGGTCACAATGGTGGGATCTGTAGTAGATCATGGGGTTGATGAAAGACTGGGCAATGTTTTGTCCTGCTGTGCATAAGGTCATCAAGGGTCAGGAGCCAACTCAATGTAGCTATCAACAACAAGATATGCATCCATTTATTTATCTATTAGTGTTGGACTTTACATTATACAAGCTCTGGTGGCATAGTGCCCAAGACATTTGACTGCTAACCAGAAGGCGGATGGCTCAAACCCACCAGCTACTTCTTGGCAGGAAGATTGGGCAATATACTTCTGTAGAGATACTGCCTCAGAAACCCAAGAAGGGGTCACTCTGAGTCAAATTGACTTGACAGCAGTGAGTTTTGTTTTGTTTTGTTTTGTTTATTCAAATTTATACACCAACTACTAATGCTAAAGATGAAAATATTGAAGTTTTTTTTTTTTTTTTTTACCAACTGCTGTATCATTGAAATTGACCAAACATTAAATCAAGGTGTATGGATTATTACTGGTGATTTGAATGCAAAAGTTGAAAACAAAGAATCATCATCAGTAGTCAAAAAATATGGCCTTAGTATAGAAATGATGCTGGACATAGTATGATAAAATTTTGCAAGACCAAAGACTTATTCATTGCAAATACCTTTGGTTCAACAACATAAAAGAGAAGATATATAGCTGGACCCCACCAGATGAAATACACAAGAATCAATAGACTACATATATGGAAAGAGAAAATGGAGAAGCTCAATATTTTTGGTCAAAGCAAGACCAGGATCTGACTGTGGAAGAGACCATCAATTGTTCATACGTAACTTCAAAGTGAGGCTGAAAAAAATTAAAATAAGTCCATGAAAGCCAAAATATGACCTTGATTATACCTCACCTGAATTTAGAGACCATTTGAAGACTGGATTTGACACATTGAACACCAATGACTAAAGACCAGATAAGTTCTGGGATGACAGCAAGAACATCATATATAAAGAAAATAAACAGTAATTAAAAAGAGAATAAAGGAAGAAATGACCACATGGATGTCGGAAGAGACTCTGAGACTCACTCTTGAATGGAAAGTAGCTAAAGTGAATGGAAGAATGATGAAATAAAAGAACTGAACAGAAGATTTCAAAGGGCAGTTTGAGAAGACAAAGTCAGTTTTATAATGAAATGTGCAAAAACCTGGAGTTAGAAAACCAAAAGGGAAGAACATGCTCAGCATTTCTCAAGCTGAAAGAATTGAAGAAAAATGTCAAGCCTCAAGTTGCACTATCGGATTCTATGGGCAAAATAAGAAGCTCTAGTGGTGCAGTGGTACAACAACAGTGGTGCAGTGCCTAAGCCATTTGACTGCTAACAAGAAGGTTGGTGGTTCACATCCACCAGCCAAACCCACCAATTGCTCTGTGGAAGGAAGACGGGGCAATTTACTTCCATAAAGATTCACTGCCTCAGAAACTCAGAGGAGTTCTGGTATCATAGTGCCTAGGGCAATTGGCTGCTAACCAGAAGACTGGAAATTAAAACCCACCAGTCACTCTTTGGAAGGATGACTGGGCAATCTACTTCCGTAGTGATACCACCTCGGAAACCCAAGGAAGGGTCATTATGAGTTGGGTCTGACTTGATGGCACATAACAACAACAATAGAAACCCAGTGAAAGTTGCTATGAGTCAGAATCAACTGGATGGAGGTGAGTTTGATATGTTTTTTTTTGTTTTTGCAAAATTGTTTTGCATGTGATATTAATGATACTGTTTGATAATTTTCTTTTTTTTTTAATTTTGAGTTATTTATTTTATTTTTATTTTTTTGTGATTTGGGTGAAGATTTACAGATCAAATTCACTTTCCATACAGCAGTTCACATACACTTTGCTTCATGTCATTGACCACAGTTTACCACAATGCAACAGCTCCCCTCCCACTTCCTCCCCATAGTTACCTCTTCCCAGTGTCCATCCCTCCAT
>NW_006921695.1:9161919-9163138 GCF_000298275.1 Orycteropus afer afer | reverse complement strand
GTGAAGAGCAGTCAAGGGTGATTCAGGCTTTTCTTGCTGGTTTTTTATCATTGGCCCATTGGTGGAGAAGGAGGTAGTGGCTCTCACTCAGTAAGTGAACTTGCAGGAGGTGTGGGTGTAGTTGTGTCTTATGGGAACTGTTGTTGTCTCCCACCCAATTAGACACAAATTAAAATTGAATAACCATCAAAAAACTAAAAGCCCATGGACAAGAAACACAGCATGTAATCACAAAGGAACAGTAACCAAAAAAAGAAAAAAGGGAAAAAAAGAAAAAACAAGAAAACCTGCAATATCTGGGGATAGGGCACTAAGAAAAAAAAAAAAGTAGAGAAAGAGAATAATAAATGAAAAAAAATATATATGGGAAAAGTGCAAAAAGAAAATCAAGGAACAGGGTTAACCACAAGAAAAAAGGGGGAAAAGAAAGATTAAGAATAATAATAAAAAGGACAGAAATATTAATAATATTAGTTGTTTTAAAACAGACAAACACAAGCAAACTAATCACCAGAAAAAAGAAAGCGAAAAAGAAAAAAATAAAAATAAAAAAAGAGAAGAAAAAAAGAAATTGGTGGAGGACAGGGCAGGGCACCCAGGCTCCATCTCAGCACACAGACTGTGATGGAGTTTCTGTGGGCCCAGAAGGTAGGTGGGAGTGGAGGATGGCCAAGAATAATAAGAGGAATGTAGTACCTTGTCAGTCTTGCAGGTCCCGAGTGTCCTTGGGGTTGCTGGAAAGCAGAACGTGTTCTTAAGCCCCAGGAATCTGCCAGAAGACTGCCTCTTTAAATATCCAAAATAGTCAAGCTGATTTTTAAACCTTCAAAATGGTGGCATCCTCCAGACTGGCAAAAGTCCACAGCTCAGCCAACCTTTCTCTTCACCTTCTCTGTTTGTTCCCCAGCCACTGTGCACAGTCCTCCATGCAGTCCCTGGCTAGCAGGGTGATTTTTAGATTAATTCTTAGTTCCTACCACCACTTGGGAATCTCCAAGCTGTCTGTGCCTTCAGGCTCACTCAGGATTGCTGCTAGACCACAGCCCCGTCTGTCTCCTTTTTTGGTATTTTCATGCAAATTCTTCTGCTAGTTGGGGTTTAGTCCACTTCTATAACTTTCCCTTCAAGGCTCAGGGGTCCAGGATTATCTTCTGTGTCTGTGTTAATTGGTTTCCCTTTTTTTTGTTGAAGAGGGTCTGTGCAGTCTTTCTGCCTAGTC
>NW_006921695.1:9151159-9160809 GCF_000298275.1 Orycteropus afer afer | reverse complement strand
AACAAGGCTCCGGGAATTGATGGCATACCGATTGAGATATTTCAACAAACAGATGCCCCATTGGAGGCGCTCACTCAGTTATGCCAAGAGATTTGGCATAACCAGACCTCCCCTTTGAAGACTAAGGTGTGCCTAATCCCAAACATGGTATTTTCAATAGCTTCATACGTATGTGAAAGCTGGACAATGAATAAGGAAGTCTGAAGAAGAGCTGATGTTTTTGAATGGGAAAGAATACCAAAAATACCATGGATAGCCAAATAAGGAATAAATGTGCTCCTGGGAAGTGAGAATGGCTAAACTGTGCCTCACTTACTGTAGTCATATTATCAGAAAAGACCAGTTAATCCCTGAAAAAGGATATCATACTTGGAAAAGTAGAAGGAGCTCTGGTAGAGTAGTGCCTAAGGCACTTGACTGCTAACCAGAAGGCTGGTGGTTTAAACCCACCACCCACTCCTCGGAAGGAAGATGGGGCAATCTACTTCCATAGTGATACTGCCTCAGAAACCCAAAGAGGGGTTGCAATGGGTTGGATCCAACTTAACAGCACATAACAACAACAACAACAAAATGGAAAGTAAGTGAAAAATGGACAAGACCTTCAAGAAGATGGATTTACATAGTATCTGCAACAATGGCTCAAATATAGCAAGTAATATGAAGATGGTCCAGGACCAGGCAATGCTTTGTTCTGTTGTGCATGGGGTCCCTACCAGTAGGAGCTGACTCATGACACCTAATAGCAACAACAACTTTGGCTAACTTCCGTACTTTCCTAAGACTTTCTGAGGTTCTTGTTAAGTGAATAAAAGAGATGAAAACCAAGTATCTTAATAAAAAATAAAATTCCTCAAACCCCACATTAGTTTATACTTTGATTCAACTGTAATGACTTTTATGCAATCCATCTTCCAAGTTAGTAAGAGTAACCAATCTAGAGACACTCATTTTCAAGCACAAAGTTCTAGCCCCCTCCACCAGAGTATTTTGTTGAAGAAGCCACTTGACTGCACAATAACCACATTCATGGTATACATTCTTAATGAAACGTCACACCTAGAGCAGAAGAAAACAAAATATCTATATATATAACAGCCTCCTGGTCTCTTTCATAATCACAGACCCAGCTAAGTACATATCAAAACGGCAATCTCACATTTTCCATTTCTTATTCCTATAACCTCCTAAACTGTTCTCATTAAATTTGTCCTTGTAAAGAATGACTTCCTGTAAACATAAACAACTGAGAAATTAAATGGAGGGACAAGGTTCAGTTGATTATGCATGCAAAATTGCATTTTATTCATCTGGAAATATAGTACACATTTTTTTCATTGCAAATGATAGAAGATACTTAAGATTTCTAACTAGCAAGTATCTTAAAGTAGCTTCTGTTACTTAAAAAGAAAAAAAAATCAGTGTTTTTTGACAGGAGTCATGGTTTGAATTTGAATGAGAGGAAGTTGGATGTGATGGTTGAAGCCTTGTGAAAGAAGAGCCATGCCAGTCTTTGTAACAGCTGTCATTTCAGATTTTGATGAGTTATCTGAAACTTATGACATTTAACACTCAAACTAACCTGGTTCCCCAGTAGTTTATTCCCACATCCCTCACTCCCCTATTAATTGTGCTATTATAGTACAACACTGACATCAAATGGTAAGTAGACTTAACCTCAATGTTTAATTTTCTTTTTTCAGTTATACTGGATCATGCAAGTATAGAGATACTATTAAGTTCTCATTTAAGTGATATGCATATATTTTTTGAAGGAAAGATACAGAGAAGTATACAGAAAAATATTATGGAATAGTAGTGTTTTCAATAAATTCTAATTATTTCACACGTATACAGACGTGACTTGGGGTGTTTTGCCCTCTTGCTAGTTTCAGATATGCTTAACTTACAGAAAAAAAATGCTTCCAAAGATATTGAGACTTTGAAAATATGCTTTTGATTGCTATCTAGGCCTAGATTTTTTTTATCAAGTGTTAAGGGCTACACTATAAATTGAAGCTACACCCCAATGAGATAGATACTATTTGTGTTTCAAATAACTGGAGATACAGTGTCTGTAGACTTCATAAGGCATTTTATATTTTGGCTTAATGCACATAATTTGCCAACATGCAACAGCAAGATGGTCAGCTACTAAGAAGAACATTTTTGTTCTTTTTGCTCTTTCGGATGTGGCTACAAAAACTCAACTGGGAGGTACCATCACCAAATCAAACCCGCTGTCATCGAGTTGATTTTGACTCACAGCGACTCTATAGGACAGTAGCACTGCCTCATAGTGTTTCCAAGGCTGTAAATTTTAACAGAAGCAGACTGCCTCATCTTTCTTCTGCAGAGTAGCTGGTAGATTCAAAGCGCTGATTTTTTGACTAGCAGCTGAATGCTAGCACCTGCACCACCAGAACTCCTAATGGGAAGCATGGATGATTAAAAAGTAAAAGCTGTGAAACAGGACATTAAGATTCTAAGTAATACAAAAAATAGGAACACTTTTATTCTTTTTTTAAAATATTTTAAAGCAAATATAAAAGGAAATTATTCAGCAATCATGAATTCCTTATTTTTTCCTGTTTAGAAATTGATGTACAGACATTTAAGTTAATAGAATTATTAAGGGATAATTAATTCTTTAAGAAAGTTAAGGATAAAGTTTCCAAAGATAATCAATCCATCAAATTATATTAAATTATAAATCACTTAGGCATGGGCAATTTTTATCTTCTACTGATTGTCTCTATTTGGACAAATAATTAAAATAATAGCTGAATATTTGAGAGATACCAATGGGATTGTTTAAAACAATTGTTTTAGAAAGCCACCTTCATTGGCTATGTACCAAGATAAAGACATAAAGTTAAAATAAAACAGCAGCAACAATAAAAATAATATGCAATGATCATAATCTAAAAAAAAATGTGCTTGTTTCGCAGCATTCCCATGCTGAGATTATGATCCTGCCCTTTGCCCTGGTGATTATAGGGTTATTAGTCATGGAGTCCAATGCTATTGGAATTGACTCAAAGTTCAGGAGCAATGATTGCCATTAGAGTATATGGCCCATTGGGTAGAATATAAAATCTATGTAAGTAATTCTGTGCTGTGACACTCATAGTATTTTTCTCTACTGCAATCTTCATTCAAAAGAGATATCTTTCCTCTAGTAATCAATCCTAGTTATCTTTAAACTAAGCAGTCCTCTTTTCTAGTGTCAGATCTCTTACTAGGCAAGCTATGAAAATTCTCATAAAATCAGAATAATATACAGAGTTCCTGGGATGGTTGAATAATATACTTCATCTCCTCACTACTCACTTTCCTCCCTTCCTCTTTTTCTCCCTCAATCAAAATAATTTTATGGAAAAAGACAAATTTAACTATCTTTGGATGGATTAAGGTTTTCTCATATACTTTCCATTCATAACAATATGCTGTGATTTTAAAAATGATAATGACATGCTCATTTCTCTCTATTTCTGTCATCCTACTTCCAGCCAAACAAATATTTCCTTAACATTTTCTCTACCTGTTATTCTCTGTTAGTAACTCTACTACAATCATTACAGATACTGGACTATTTGAATTAATTTTTTCAGTTTTATTGAAAAAACAAAATATAACAAAGTCCCTTTTCTCTTCCCTTTAGTTTGATGGTGATTAAATACAAACATCTAAAATTTTCCTTGTGTCTCATCTCTTTTGTAGGAATCACATCTACTAGATATCCAATACATTCTCTGGAAAAACATTGGATATAATATTGGGAAATGTCAATCTCTTCCATTATCTGCAATTTTCTAAGAACTATATTGTCTGTACCTATGTGTGCATTTTCCTGTTTTTAGCAGGACTTTGGGACATTGGGATAAATCTGTCCTACAGTCCAATGTGATAATCTGAAAAAGTAGGAAAGTAGACTATCAGAAAAATAAAGCCATCTGAGTGCCCTCTCGTGGAATAAAGCGGCATTACAGATATTGAAATTAGACAATGACTGTTGTCTTCCTATAAACACAGGTATTGCTTAGGAAAATAAATTTTTAAAAAGCCTGAAACAGAAGAGTTAAAGACAGCAAGGAATATGGGAATCACTTTACAGAATTATTGAAAAATAACCAAAATATGTGCAACATATGCTATGGGCAAATTGAAGACATAGGATTATAAAAGGAGCTCTGGTAGCATAGTGCCTAAGGCATCTGACTGCCAAACAGAAGGCTGGTTGTTCAAACGCACCAGTCACTCCTCAAAAGGAGGGTTGGGCAATCTATTTCCATAGTGATATTGCCTTTGACACCCAAGGAGGGGTCGCTCTGAGTCAGATCTAACTCAATGGTAGTGCACTTGGTTTTGGTTTGGTTTAGGGTTATAAAAAGCCATTAGCTTATTATAAAACATCCTGACTATAATAAACACTATAAGGCATATTACTGGTATTTTAGTTTAAGATTCTGATATCATAATAAGCCTTTAGTTATTTTCAAAAATTAGTTTACCCTTGGTTAACTCATGGCAATAATAAATAGGCCTGAGAAGTATATTCTTTTGTAAATGGGTTGTGGTGGTCATTTCTATTAAAATGAAAAAAATATATATATATATAATGAAGCTCTCTCTTCAATGTGAATAGTAGAGCATATATCTAAAATGTGGCTTATATTTTTTAAAAATGTGAATTTATAAGACAAGTGGGAGTTTGTTTAGTGCACAATGAGACCCAGATATTGATGAGTATTACAGGGAAGCTAAGATTGGTTGGCATAAATGTAAAGGATAAGAGAAAAAAAAAAAAAAAAGAACTAAAGTTTTTGTAACTCTTGCAATGGGAAAATGTATATGTTCCAAGCATCATTCAGCCTTGGCTAGCAATGCAGCATTGCATATGAACTAAGTGGTTTAAATAAAAACAGTACAGAGAAAGAACTTTTAAATTTACAGAGTAAGGACCTCTGAAAATCTACTCTATTAAAACAACAAGAACATTGGTAAAAAAAATGTCAAAATCAAGTTTTTAGAACATGAAATTATCCAGAGGTTTGCAACTATCTGAGGAGCTTTATTCAAGAGAAACAGCTAAATGTCATAAACAACATCAGGCTTTGTGGAGTTTTAACTTGCCCTATTCTATTCCCCACTCCACAGCTTGTTAGTCCTTGAAAACCAGAAACTTCACAATTATAGCTGTGAAAAACAACATCCTAATAATGACAGGAAGGGAGTATAGGGGATGTTTGAAACTTCTCAAAAATGCTCTTCACCATAAAAGTGACAATATATTTTTGGAAAAAAAGAAAAAGTCACCTTTACAGGGCTTGTTTTAAACCTAACTCAAAGAATTTGTCAAAAAAGGAATAATGATAAAAATAAACCAGCAGCAATTGTTTCACACTGCAGTTACCCACAGCAGAGGTAAGAGACTGGACAAGAAACTTAAAAGGAAAATTTCAGGAATGAAATGGCCATAAGGAACATAGAAAAGCTTCTACATATTCTGCTGAATCCAGAGACCACATATGTGGCCAGGGTTATGCATGTATCTGTAACTGAGAGAGCTGTATTCTCTGACAGACCATGAAGTTATGAGCAAGTAACAAATGAAGGCTATGGTAGAGTTGAAAAGCTAATGAAGATTTGAAGGTGTACCCAACATACACAGAACCCTTCAGTAAAGGGTGGGAAATTATAGGTTCAGTGCATTTAGAAAATCTTTATTCAATCATTAGCTTACCACTAAGCTAACTAAGGAGAGAGCAATAGCTGCACATGACAAAGAATCCAGATTGCATAGAGTTAGTTCAGGAAAGTAACAATATGAACAAACAGCAGCAACAACAAAACCCTGAGTGGGCAGAGAAATCCGATTCTAGAGTTATTACATGATGTTATTAATAATAACATATGTTTTGAAAACAAAAATTATTTATAAGACTCACAAAGAATTAGGAAAGCATAGCCCATATACAAGAAAGAAAAAAAAACCAGTCAATAGAAATTGCCTTGATTAAGTTCAGAATTTGGACATAGCTAATAAAGACTTTAAATTGAGTATTATAAATATATTCAAAGAATGATATGAAAAAAAGTCTGAAAAAAAAGGAAAGTGTATCCATGATGTCTCAATCAAAAGAAAATATCAAAAGAGACTGATATTATAAAATAAAATTATAAAAAAGAACCAAATAGATGTTATTGAGTTGAAAAGTACAATAACTGAAAAAAAAAAAAAAAAAAAAAAAAACTCATTAGAACTACTCAGCAGCATAATTGAATGAGAGGTAGAAAGAATCAGCAGAAGATAGGCCAACTGAAATTTTCCAGGTATGAAAGAGAAAGAAATAAAAAAGAATAAAGAAAAATGAAGAGAGCATCAGAAACCTGAGGCACATCATCAAATATAACAACATATGTATAATGGAAGTTCTAGAAGAGGAGGGAGAAAATGTAGCAGAAAAAAAAATATTTGAAGAAATAATGGCTGAAGACTTCCTAAATTGGATGAGAAATATTAATTTATGCATCCAAGAAGCTCAACAAATTCAGGCAAAATAAACAAAAATCACACTTAGACAAATAATAGTCAAATTGATGCAATAAAGAGCAGAAGAGAGAATCTTGAAAATAGTAAGAGGAAAGTAACTTATCAAAACAAGATACGTTCAATAAGATTTACAGCTGATTTATCATTAGAAACATTGATGACCAGAAGGCAGTGGGATGACATAATCAAAGGGCTGAATGAAAATTTCTGTATCCAACAAGGCTATCCTAAGAAAAATGAAGAACAAAGTAAAACACTCCCAGAAAAACAAAATCTTAGAGAATCTGTTGCTAGCAAACAGGCCTATAAAAAAAATAATAAAAGGAGTTTTTCAGGCTGAATAAAATAACTCTAGAAAATTACTCTACACCACATGAAGAAATAAATAACATCAGAAATGGGAATTGCATAGGTAAATATGAAAAGGACTATACATATATTTTTGTTTATAAGTCTTCATTATCATACCTGATTTAAAAAATCACATCAAGAAATAATTATTTCATATGGTATTAATAACCCAAAGGATGAGCTTATATTAGAAAAATAGGATATTGTTTTTTATAGCTAATATTAATCAAAACTAGCTCTGGTAGCATAGTGGCTAAGGCACTTGACTGCTAACCAGAAGACTGGCGGTTCAAACCCATGAACCACTCCTTGGAAAGAAGATGGGGCAATCTACTTCCATAGTGATACTGCCTCGGAAACCCAAGAAGGGGTCGCTATGAGTCGGGACCGACTCGAAGGCACATAACAACAACAACAACAGATAAATTTCATTCAAATGGTATTTGCAATCCCCAGGAATATCACTAAGAAAATAACTTAAAATAAATAGTAAAATAAATGAAAGAATTAAAAAAAAAGAATACTAGAACATACCTACTTAAAACAAATACGACAATAGTGGAGGATAGAAAAGAGGAACACAAAATATCATAAGACATATAGAAATCAAATTGCAAGATGTAAAGCCTACCTTGTCAGTAATACTATCAGTATAAAGTGGTTTTTGTTGTGTTCTTAGGTGCTGTGGAGTCATTTCCAACTCACAGTGACCCTATGTGCAAACAGAATGAAACATTGCCCAGTCCTGCACCATTGTGACAATCCTTGTTATGCTTGAGCCAATTGTTGTAGCCACTGCGTTAATGCATCTCCTTGAAGATCTTCCCCTTCTTTGCTGTTCCTGTACATTACCAAGCATGATATCCTTCTCCAGGGAATGGTCCCTTCTGACAACATGACTAAACTAGGTGAGCCAAAGTCTAGCCATGCTCACTTCCAAGGAACATTCTGGCTGCACTTCTTCCAAGACAGAACTGTTCCTTCTTCTGCCAGTCCATGGTATTTTCAGTATCCTTTACCAACACCACAATTCAAAGGCATCAACTCTTCTTTGGTCTTCCTTGTTCATTGTACAGCTTTCAAATACAAATGAGGAGATAGAAAATACCATGGCTTAGATTAGGTACACCTTAGTCTTCAGAGTGATATCTTTATTCTTGAACACTTTAAAGAGGTCTTTTGCAGTAGATTTGCCCAGTGCAAAATGACATCTGATCTCTGGACTGGTGCTTCTACTGGTGTTGATTGTGGATCCATGTAAAATACCCTTTGATGGTTCCAGAAAGATGGTGGACTAGGCAGAAAGACTGCACAGACACTATTCAACAAAGAAAAGGGAAACCAATTAACACAGACACAGAAGATAATCCTGGACCCCTGAGCCTTGAAGGGAAAGATATAGAAGTGGACTAAACCCCAACTAGCAGAAGAATTTGCATGAAAATACCAAAAAAGGAGACAGACTGAGCTGCAGTCTGGCAGTGATCCTGAGAGATCCTGACAGCACAGACAGCTTGGAGATTCCTGAGTGGTGGTAAGACCTAAGAATTAACTTAAGAAATAGCCCTGCTAGCCAGGGATGGCACGGAGGACTGCTATGGTGCCTGGGGAATAAATGGAGAAGGTGAAGAGAAAGACAGGCTGAGTTGTTGACTTTTGCCTGTCTGGAGAGTGCTGCCATTTTGAATGTTCACAAGTGGTTTGACCATTTTGGATATTTAAAGAGACCGTGCTCTCCCAGATTCCAGGGGCTTAAGAACACATACTGCTTGCCAGAAACCCCAAGGGCATTCTGGACCTGCACAACTGAAAAGGTGCGGTATTCCTCTTGTTACTCTTATACCCCACACCCACTTGGTGAATAAGGGTGTGGCCATCCCCCACTCCCACCCACGTTCTGGGCCTGCAGGAACTCCATCCCATTCTTTGTGCTCAGACGGAACCTAGGTGCTTTGCCCTGTTCTCCATAGATTTTTTTTTTTCCTCTTTTTTTAGTTTTCTCTTTTTTTTTCTTTTTCACTTTCTTTTTCCTGGTGTTTAGTTTGCTTGTATTTGTCTGTTTTAAAACTACTACTATTATTAATACTTTTGTCCTTTTTACCATTATTATTTATTCTTCCCCTTCCAGGTGCTAGTTTATAGCTTTTTTTTCTTTCCATAGTCCTGGTTGAAATTTTTTTAATTATTTTTTTCCCCTTTTTTTTCATGGTTCACTCCATTCCTTGTTTTTCTTTTTGCATTTTCCCATTTTCTTTCTTCATTACTCTCCTTCTCTACCTTTTTTTTCTTAGTGCTCTATCCCCAGATATTGCAGATTTTCTTGTTATTTTCTTATTTTTCTCTTTTTTCTTTTTTTGTTTACTGTTCCTGTGTGATTACATGGTGTGTTTTCTATACATGTGATTTTAGGTTTTTGATCATTATTTATTTGTAATTTTTGTCTGAGTGGGAGACAGCAACAGTCCCCATAAGACACAACTACACCCACACCTCCTGCAACTTCACTTACTGAGCGAGAGCCACTACCTCCTTCGCCACCAAAGGGCCACTGATTAAAAAAAAACACCAAGAAGAGCCTGAATCACCCTTGGCTGCACTTCACAAACAGTTAACAGAGATCTAAGTACAACAACGCAAAGAGGTCGCGGAGACAACAGATCATCACAGTCCACACAAAGAAGCAAGATAAAGTGGTAGAAACAAGGGAATAGGATACAGAACCAGAACACATCCTTGAGGAAGA
>NW_006921695.1:9138075-9141517 GCF_000298275.1 Orycteropus afer afer | reverse complement strand
CAAAGCAAAGATCAATGAAGAAAACCAAAATTCATGGAAACAATTAATCCTAGTGACTGGTACACCATCCAATCTGCAGCCTATACAACTAGGAGATCCTTGATAGAGAGGGAGAACAATGTGAAACAAAACTCAAAATCATTTGGAGAAAAAAAAAAAGCAGGGGAGGGAACCAGGTTTGCTGGTCCGATAGAGCCTGGTGGAACCGCTGAGACTATGGCCCCTAACTGCCCTTCAGGTCTGGAATTGAATGCACATCTGTGGTTTCCAGCCAAACAAAAGAGAGACATATGAGTTGAATATTTACCTGAGGCAGATACACTGTTGGAGAGAACAATCATGGGAGAAAGATGGGCTGCTTATGCTCAGGGAGCAGGAGTGCATGGAAGCATGGACACTGAGTAGAGGTAACTATGGGGAGGAAGTGGGAAGTAAGCTATTGCATTGTGTTAAATTGCGGTCGATATCATGAGACAAAGTATATGTGTACTGCTGTATGGAAAGTGAATTTGCTCTGTAAATCTTCACCCAAATCAACATTTAAAAAAAAAAAAATACTTTTTGACAACTTTAATCTTTTCTCCATTTATCATGATGCTGTTTATTGGTCCAGTTGTGAGGATTTTTGTTTACTGTATATTGAGATATAATCAATATTGGAGACTGTACTCTGTTCTTCAAGTCTTCTTCACTTTGATCAAACAAAGCTGTGTCATCTTCCAATGCTGATGTTGTTTTCTTCTTCATATATTCCAGCTTCTCAGATTATTTGCTCAGCATACAAATTCGAGTAAGTATTGTGAAAAGATACAACCCTGACACATACACTTCCTGATTTTAAACTGTGTGGTATCCCCTTGTTTGGTCTATGTGCAGGTCCCACATAAGCACAATCTGGAATTGCCATTCTTCTCAAAGTTATCCACCTCCATCCCCATATTACCATAAATGTTATTTTTCTTCCATATAGACTCCTTCAAACCTCATAGGACACTTCCACTAACCACAACCTGCAACCCCCTTTTACAAACCCTCTTTGACCACACAAGCCCTGACATCTGTCACCAGGCTGCTGCAACCTCTGTTGTGAGTGGCTCTCATCCTTCCTCTGTTGGTTTTGAGATTTAATTTTAAGGGAAAAAAAAGAAGAATGACAGAGAAGTAGAAAAAAAGAGGGGAAGAAGGAAGAAGGAGGGAAAAATGGAGGGAGAAAATGAGAGGGAATCATTTTACATAAATGACCATTTATAGAAATATTCTAACCTTCCATCTTCTTCCCCCTCTCCAGCTGTCCATTCACAAGCTCTCGCCCTGTGACCTATTTATTCAGGACCTTCATGTTGGTTGTTAGAGGGGTAATTAACAGACTCAAAGCAATGGTAGCTGTTACCCTTACCTGTTACATCATTTCACCCTGGGGGGGAAAAAAAAAAAAAAAGATTAATTGAAGGAATTTTATTGAAGCTTCAGGAACAGTAGGGGTGATGTTCTGCAGCGAGGCTGTGGGTGGAGGGAGCTTTGGAATCTTTAAATGTACTGTTCGGTCACTGCCTTTTTTGCTTTTACATGGGGTGGTCCTGCTGGGTTCCATGTTACTGCAACCCAGCAGGAAAGTTTTTATCTCTGTCTGTGGGGCTATGATTCTTCCAAATTGAACTTTTATTCTCACCTAAACAATGAAAACTAACTTCATCTTATAAATCAAGAAAATGTATCTCAGAATGTTGAGGGGAAAATGCATAGATAACAAAAGTTAAGCCTATCTGTGGTATTGAATAAATGGAACACCAAACTATCTGCATATTATAATATGCTTGAAAAATAGAAAACATAAACTACTTTGAAAAGGTAATTATACCCTATCCCAGCTTTACACTGTAAGTTCTGTTGAGTATGGTCTGTGTGGTTTTTCCTGTTTCCCCTTCCCCTGTAATTCTGTTTAAAAGTATAATCCTTCCCTCCATCTCCAATCAACTTCTTCAGTCTTCCAAGTATCAACAAGGTTTCCACACTATCAGTGTTATACACACTTGGCAAGCAGAGAGAGAGATCAGCTAACATCATCTTATTTTTCAGGATCAAATCGTATTTGAGAGTGGGCTAGATGTAGGTAGAGGATTCTGAATTATATTTACCTGCTATTAGAACAAAGATAGAACTTCCCTGAATTTCTCCAATCAGTTCATTAAGTAGTATTTTTCCCCTGCTTCTTCCTTCTTTCACTTCATCTCTGTGGGCTTCTCTTTGATTTTTGATTGGTTAACACAAGATAATTGGTGCCTTCTGGGCTAGGTGAAAGCAATTGAAGAGCAGTCACTTCTATTTGCCTTTTGACCAGAGGAGAGTTAATTAATGAAGCATAGGGTGACTTATACAAAGAAAGATTATTTTTGCAAGATGCTTGAGCAAGATTTAAGATATTTTGGAGCTCAAATCAAAGGAAACAAGTCATTAAAATGCTGAATTAAATCAAGAGGTTGTTTATTAAAATATATTTTAGCCTGTAGATTAAGTTACCTATTCTGCTGTGCTCTATGCTGTAGATTATTAAGTTACCTATTCTGCTGTGCTCTATGAATAAGCTCCTGCTATCAATTACTCTATATTCATGAAGAGTCTTAGAAAATTATCGAAAGCTTCAAAATATATTTTGAATTTTATTCTTTTGAAAGTATTATTTTTTTTTTCAAGTGAAATACATTTTCTGGTTTAGCTTGTCTTACTGATTCATCATGTGGCCTTGATCTTAATCAGAAAGGGCAGGATAAGGATGCCAGTGTGATATTGTAGGAACAAGTGGGATAAAAGTGAATGCAGAGAATTAAGGGGCAACTGATAAGACATGAGCACAGTGGTGGTTCAGTGGTAGAATTCCCACCTTTCATACAGGAGGCTCGAGTTCAATTCTGGCCAATGCCCCTCATGCAGAGCCCCCACCCATCTATCTGTGGAGGTTTGCATGTTGTGACGATGCTGAATGGGTTTCAATGGTGTTTTCATACCAAGATAAAATAGGAAAAAAGGCCTGGTGATCTACTGCCAAAAAAAATCAGCCTATGAAAACAATGATCACAACAATCTGATCTGGTTGTCCATTAGGTTGCCATGAGTTGTCTATGACAATATGCTCTTGTGTTACAGCAGCAAAGTTTGGCTGTTGTGACAAAGGTTATATGGCTGAAAAAAATTGCAGTTTATTGAGGTGTCCTGTAACTCAGTATTATTAAAAAATAATACTTTTGAGATCTTTTTCTCCTAAGAGTAAGAGGAGATAACATTTTCTCAGTTTATTTTATTTTATTTTGATTTGGGTGAAGATTTACAGAGCAAATTCACTTTCCATACAACAGTTCACATATACTTTGTCTCATGTCATTGACCACAGTTTACCACAATGCAAGAGCTCCCCTCCCACTTCCTCCCCATAGTTACCACTTCCCAG
>NW_006921695.1:9065995-9137020 GCF_000298275.1 Orycteropus afer afer | reverse complement strand
ATTTCCTTCAATAGATAAACCTTTCCTTAACTTTTACAATAACAGACTAATACAATATTTGTCCTTTTGTGATTGACTTATTTCACTCAGCATAACAGTCCATTCTATCTTGCAACTTTCTCTCAATTTATTTTTACATCATCTGCTTTCAGTAATACTTTGAATTTTTATGTTTATGAAAAAAGTCCCTGTGCTTAAATATTAACAGAAAAAAACTTCTAGATGAATTTTCTTAAGAAAAAGAGCACTTAAACTCATTATAATTTTTAAATGGAATCGCTTGGTGGTGGCAACAGTTAATGAGCTTGGCTGCTATCTGAAAGGTTGGAGGTTTGAGTCCACTCAGAAGTGGCCTGAAACAAAGACCTGGCAATCTATGTCAAAAATCAGTCATTGAGAACCTTACAGAGCATAGTTCTACTCTGACACACATGAGGTTACCTTGCAGAATCAACTTGATGGCAACTGGTAGTATTTTAAACATATAAACAGATTTTATGACATTCTCAGGGAAGAACAAATATTACAGGTGAAGGACTGAAGCAAGTAAATGATACAATGAAGTAATATAGACCAGGCTGAGAAATTGTTCTGATCAACACTGCAGTGAACTCTGGCCAGTAGTTGTATGATGGTGACTTACAGCAAACAAGGAAATCTAACATATTTTTGTCAAACTACGAAGGCATAAGGATTGATGCAGAAGAGGAGAAGCGGTAGGAGGGAAGTGTTCTTTAATTTTTCCTGTAAGTGCTACTTGGCCCATTCTCCATAAGAAATAAAATATCCCCTACGTTGAAATCCATTGATATTACTCAAGAAGTCTGTGGATTTATTCTATAGTTATTAACTTTGTTTTCACTTGCTTTACCTGTCAGGGAAGACAATGCCTGATCCTTTAAGGTGGTGTAATCTAGCAGAGTTATCACTTTTTCTTTCCTTATCTCTCTCTCTCTTTTTTTCTTTTTTTCTGTTGCTGAATCACTTCAAAGAAGGCTATTAATGAAGAGAACTGTCATTTACTGGACCCCTAGGAGCTCTGGTGGCATAATGAATAAGGTATTTGACTGCCAACCAGAAGCCTGGTGATTCTAACCTACCAGTCAGTCCTCAGAAAGACTGGGCAATCTACTTCAATAGTGAAACCAAAAAAACCCAAACTCACTGCCCTCCAGTCAACTCATAGCGACCCCTGCTTAGATTTCTGAGGCAATATCTCTATGGAAATAGATTGCCCAACCTTCCTTACAAGGAGTGACTGGTGGGTTTGAACCGCCAGCCTTCTTTTTAGCAGTAAAATGCCTTAGGCACTACACCAACAGAGTTCCTATTGCCTCAGAAACCTAAGGAGGGGTCGCTATGAGTTGAACTTGACTTGATAGCAGTGAGTTTGAGTATTATTTATTTATTTATTTATTTTTTGGTTACAGGTACCAGATAGTTTGTGTGCATTAGTTTACTCAGTGTTTATATTACTCTGAGGAGGTAGACATTGTTTTCTCTTTCTTACAGATAGAAAGCAAAAAAAAAGGGGGGGGGGAGTGGTTAACTCAGAGAAGTAGTGGCTTGTTTGCTATCCTAATGCTAGTGTTGACTGTAGTCAGAATGCAGATCCAGATGTGTGATCTCCGAATCTCTTCCTCTTTCAAATCTATCAGACTGATGATATATACCCATTAAACCAGCTGCCATCAAGTCAATTCCAACTCATTGTGACCCCAAGCCTGTCAAAGTGGAATTGTGCTCCGTAGGATTTTCAATAGCTGTAATCTTTTGGAATTTTCCAAGTGGTTCACCAGGCTTTTCTTCTGAGGTGACTTTGAGTGGACTCAAACTTCCAACCTTATAGTTAGCAGCTAAGTGCATTAACTGGTTAGTTTAAAGGTGGTGTATAGGACAGAGTTTTCTATTGTTAGGGTAAAGCAGAGTGAGAACCATTGCCTAAAGAAGATTCAAACTCTAGATTTAAGATTAGCTCCAAAGTGGAGATTGCAGTCAATTGTCACTGTTGCTAACAAGAAGTAATTTGGGCAAGTGGGACCTGGCAGAGTTTTGGCTAAGAACTGAGACAGAGAGATTGTCAAAATAAACCAAGGAGCTGAAGCTAGCAAAGGGTCCTATCCTTCCCTTTTTCTCAATTTTTAAAAGATGAAGGTTCAGGGACTTATGATGCTAATGGAAAATAAGATGTTTCTATTTCTCTCAAGGAACTTCCAGGTTTCCTCATAGCCACTTAGCATGGTCTATCCCTTGGCTTGAGGAGCCCTGGTGGTACAGTGGTTAAGCACTTGACTGCTAACTGAAAGGTGGGTGGTTAGAAACTACCACTTGCTCCACTGGAGAAAGATGAGTCATTTTGCTTCTGTACAGATTATAGTGTGGAAACGACATGGGGTAGTTTTTCTCTGTCCTACAGAATTGCTATGTGTTGGAATTGATTCAATGGTAACAAGTTTGGTTTTTGGTGTATCCCTATGCTGTTTGAGAGGAACATGGTCTTGTCAGGCCTTGGTGGGAGGTGGGCAAAAGAACCAATATCTCAAGAGAATCCTCTCTTGACATTGCTTATGGATGGAATTGTATCTTCCTAAAATATGCATTGTAAATCTTAACCCCTATACCTCTGAAATCTAGGAGCTCTGGTAGCGTAGTGCCTAAGGCACTTGACTGCTAACCAGAAGGCTGGCAGTTGAAACCCACCAACCACTCCTCGGAAAGAAGGTTGGGCAATCTACTTCCATAGTGATACTGCCTCAGAAACCCAGGGAGGGGTCGTTATGAGTCGGGGCAGACTCGATGGCATATAACAACAACAACAACATACCTCTGAAAAAGTAGCTCTGGTGGTGTGGTGGTTAAAGCATTCAACTGCTAACAGAAAGGTTGGTGGTTGGTATGCACCAACCATTCTGCAGGAAAAAGATAAGATAGTCTGCTTTGGTAAAGATTTGTTGTTGTTGTTATGTGCCGTGGAGTCGGCCCCGACTCATAGCTACCCCTCCTTGGGTTTCCGAGGCAGTATCACTACAGAAGTAGGATTGCCCAACCTTCCTTCCAATCAGTGGCTGGTGGGTTTGAACCACCAGCCTTCTGGTTAGCAGTCAAGTGCCTTAGGCACTATGCTACCAGAGCTCCTTTGGTAAAGATTTACAGCCTTGGAAATCCAATGGGACAGCTCTGTTCTGTCTTACAGGGGCCACTTTAGGGGTTGCTATGGGTTGGAATCAACTCAGTTAAAGTGGTAGGTTTATACTTGTGGATATAATCCCATTTGGGAGTAAGGTTTTCTTCTTTATGTTAATGAGACCTTATAGGTGTGAGTGTGTTTTAAGCCAATTACTTTTGAGGCATACAGAATAGATTATGCACAAAAGCAAGTAAGCACGAATGAGGGAAAGAGAAAATGCCATGTGGAGATCTCCAGGGAATGACAAGAAGAATGCTAGAAAAGTTCTCTTAGAATAGACAGAGAGAGCCTTCCCCTAGGGCTGCTGCTCTGAATTCATATTTCTGGTCTCCTAAATAAATTTCTGTTCATTAAACTCACACACTTGTGGTATTTCTGTCATAGAAGCACTGGATAACTAAGACAGCATCTGAACATCAAACTGGATAGTTGATCAGTGTGTTAGCTCCTGCTTACTAATGTAAAAAATTATCACAAAATTTGTCCTAAAATATGACAAACATCTTACCTTGTAGTTCTGGAGTTCAGAAGCCTGCAATCTGTTTAACTGGCCAAAATCAAGGCATCAAGAGTGCTGCACTCTCTCTGGAGACTCTAGGTGAGAATCAGTTTCCTTGCCTTTTCAGATGCTAGAACTATGTAACTTGCATCCATTGATTGGTGGTCCCTTCCATCTTCAGTGTTGCTCCACTGCTACATTGCCTTCTTCTGTGTCAAATCTCCCTTTGTCCCCTGTTATAAAGACATTTGAGGTTGCATTTAAGGCCCACCTAGATGATCCAGGAAAATCTCCCCATTTTAAGATCTGAAAATCACTTCTGCAAAGTTTCTTTTGCCATATAAGGTAACAGTCACAGGTTCTAGAGTTTGAACATGGACATCATTGCCACTATTTGGGCCACAGTTATTCAGGAAGAGGGAAGACCATTTGAGCAATGGTCTCTCCTTAAGTGTGGGTTCATTTGCAACTGCTTCTACCAAAGGAGTTCTGGTGGCAGAGTGCTTAAGACATTTACTATTAGCCAGAAGGTTGGTGATTCAAACCTACCAGTCACTCTGGAAGAAAGATGAGGCAGCCTATTTCAGTAAAGATTTACTGCTTTGGAAACCTAATGGGAGTCACTGTGAGTCGGAATCAACTTGATGACAGTAAGTTTTCAGATTTCTGTCTTCATAGCTACCAGGCACAGGTCCATCCTATGAAGAATAAAAAATAAATGACTGTTATGGGTTGAATTGGGTCCTGAAAAAAGATATGCTGAAGTCATAAACCCCAAAATTGTGAATGTGACTTTGTTTGGAACAGTCTTTGAAGATGTTATCAATTAACAGGAAGCCATATTGGAATATGTTAAGTCCTAATCCAACGTGAGGAGCTCTGGTGGAGCTCTGGCTCTGGTGGCCTAAGGCATTTGACTGCTATGCAGAAGGCTGGCAGTTCAAACCCACTAGACACTCCTCAGAAGGAAGCTTGGACAATCTACTTCCATAGTGATACTGCCTCAGAAACCCAAAGAGGGGTGTCTATGAGTTGGATACAACTCAATGGCAGTGAGTTTGGTTTTTTGGTTAATCCAATGTGAACGATGTCTGTATATAAAGAGGAGAAAAGACAAAGACAAAAGTTAAAGACAGGATTTGAACACAAAAGCAAATATTGAAGTTCTACTGTGGCAGGTCAAGGAATGCCAATAACCACTAGAAACTGAGAGAGACAAACAAAAAATCTTCCTCTCGAATCTTTGGAGAGAATGTCACCCTTCTAACAGCCTGAATTTGGATTTCAAGCCCCTCAAACTGTAAGAGAATAATTTTCTGTCATTTAATCCACCTACTTTGTGGTAATTTATGGCAGCTCTAGGAAACGAATGCAAAGACCTCTACTTTTAATGTGCTGAGCTCCTTGCCTAATTGTCCAGTTATAGTGGCCTTTCTTGAGATCTCATTTTTAAGAATCCCACTTTAAACTGCAGAAAATCCTGTAGGGGGAGGGGATTTGAAGTAGAAGAGGAAGAGTCACATTTTGCATTCTCTGGGAACACTTTATCTGTAGTTAGTATCTTAGCAGGGATTTTTTGACAGTCAGTTCAGAGAAATAATACAGAACAAATGACTGAGGTGAGAAGACCCTCAAGGAGGAAAGAAGGAAAGCTAGTAGGTGATAAAGCCAAACTTGTCCAAATTGAAATTTTATTTGGAGAGAGTTCTGGCAATATGAGTAAAAGTCACCACATCTGATGAAGACTTCCAGCATTAGGCTTAAGATCACACTTTAGAGAGCCACCCACAATGGATGAGTGATAGAACTAAAGTCGCATGGTCAAGTAAAAGGAGGTCTTTGAGAAACCATGCGAAGATTATTGCATCATGGGACACATGCAATGCTAGTGAATACAAATGAAAAGAGAGAACCTGAAAGCAAAAGGAAAGGACATCATGCTCAACCAGCAGAGATGTGGGAGTAATCACAAGGAATAGAGAGGTAGCCAGGCTTCCAGCCCTGCAGGCATGCAGTGAATATATAGCCATTGTCTTAATCAATGCAGACAGAAGATCTGAAATTCAGTGATTAGGGTTAAGGACTAGACTGCAGCACAGCCTATTGAGATGACAAATAGCATTTTATGACTGAACAGCAGATGCTGGTAAGTGGAATTTAGTGAATATTGTCAGGTAGAGATGATACTTAAGACTAGAAAGTAGACAGTCTGAGTAACTGAAAGAAACTGGGTGACCAATGTCTTCATGTAAATTTAGCTTTTAGTGCATTGAGTAGAGGATCTAAAGCAGTCCTTCTTCAACGTTAGTGCACATAAGAATCACCTGGAGACCTTCTTAATGTCCAAATTCCTAGGACCACCCCTAGAGTTTCAGATTCAGTATGTCCAGGGTAAGATGGAAGGTCCTTGGATAGTGCAAATAGTTGGTGTTCAACAATTAACCTAAAGGTTGGTGGTTTGAACCCATTCAATGGCACCACAGAAGAAGGGCCTGGTGATCTAACTCCTAAAAGATTATAGTCATGAAAGTGTTACGAGATTTGTGCTCTGTAACATTATAGGGTCATCATGAATCTGAATTAACTCAGTAGCAATGGATTTCATTTTGTTTTGGGGGTTAATGTGAATAGCAATCTAGATTGCCAGAAATAAAGGAGTACTTAGGATGCAGGATTTCCAATTTTAAAACTGGGTGTGGAATTTAGAATTTAACCTTACCCAAATACCGTGCTCTTTGCCTTCAGTTCCTGAGAGATAATCTCTAAAAGTCCTTAGAATTTGAGTGTCTTCAATAAAAATTCCAGACCACACCTGACTAACAGGCTATACCGGTAAGGTAATGCGATGAAACTGAGTGGGTGCTGGCCAGGCTAGAAAGACTGGTCACAAGATGTCTCATGATCACCTCACGATATTGACTGACCTCAGGAGAGAGGGGCTGAAGTTTTTGCATTATGTAATGAGAACCCCAGTAAATGTTCTGGACAGGGGCAGTACATTGATACTGCCCATGTACTGCATGGGTGGTACGTCTTTTGGGACATGAAAGCTCTGTACTAGGAAACTTCCCTGACCTTGTCTTATGTGTCTCTTTCACTGATACTGATTTGTGTCCTCTCTATAGAGTTGTAATAGAAGTAGCACTCTCTGAGAGTTCTGTGAATTTTTTCAGAGAATTAAACTTAAAAGAAATAGTGGGAGTGAGAAGGTCAGAAGAGAGTGAGGCAGGGAACCCCTGAGCTTACAGCTGGTGTCTTGAAGGGGTAGAGGAACTCCCAACTTTGTAGCCAGCAGATCAGAAGTGACTGAGTCTGAGAGGCTCCTGAGCTTGTGGCTGGGATCCTGAAGGATTAGTGGGGGAATCTCCAAATTTGTAAACAGTGATTCAGAAGTGAGGGTGTCATGGAGACTCCCAAGCTTGTGTCTGGCATCTGAGATCTTGGAAAGTCGTGACCTTAACTTGTGAGACCTGATCTAGCTCCTGGTGCTTAGAGTCAAAGAAAGAAGTGTTGGATATACAGCTTCTGTCAGAAGACAAGTGGGAGAAAAAGTGAATTCAATTGTTCCATACATATGGGTAGTCCTAGAGAGATGGGGAAAATTGGACTGGGCGCATGAATCTATGCTGTTAACAGGCAACAGGTGTTATTGCTGGTTGAGCAATGTACACATTGAGCAAGCAGTGACCTAGAGTTCCCATAATGGTTCAGAAAGAAAACGTTTCATTATTTAATAGATTGTCTCTTTCCCATCCAAGTTAGAATTTGGTGTTGAATCTGTATGTAGAGGGAGATGTCACAATTCTATATGAAACAGAGTATGGGACTGGACTTTGGTGAAGTCAGTAATTTAAACAGAACAGACAAATCAGTGCTAACATCCTTTATTGCCCATGAATCGGTTGTGTCCCTGAAATATACATATTAGGGTTTGTTTGGTCCTTTAGTGCTGCTCTAACAGACTAGTACCACAAATGGGTGCTTTGAACAAACAGGGATTGTTCTCTTGAAGTTTAGGAGACTAGAAGTCCAAGTTCAAAATGCCAACTCTAGGGACTGGGTGATGGCCCCTCGACCTTGGGCTTCAGCTCTGCCTCTTGCTCCAGGGCCACTGAAGCTGGAGGCTTCTCTTTACTTAGCCAATCTCTGACTGCTGAGATTGAAAAACCCAAGGTCAACAAGTGAAATGGCACAGATTATCTAGCAACATGGTAGACTCCTAGTTAAGCAGTCTTAAGATTGGCAAAGAATATGGCAGGCTGCATATTCTAACTCTGCAAGAGTTCCCAAAACTCAGAGACCTTTCTCAAAGCTGTCTTCTTATAAACAGGAAGCAGACTATGTCCCTAAGGCAGCTACTCAGCTGCTCCAGTAGATTCCACCATGGAGTTGAATACTAGTCTCCTCATGGGGAATAAATACATCAAGCTGCCCAGCCACTCAAAACTAGGCCCAGCAAATTTGACTCTTAACTATTACAGAGTTGCTTACATTTTCTAGATTGGGTTTAAAAAAGAAAATAGGACTGTGTGGGGAATAGTTTGTCACAGAGGAAACAGAAATTGGTCTTATTTTGTAGATTGCACTTCCCTTTTATGTTCATATTACCTTTATTTTCCTCCAAAGGACTCCTGAAGTTTTACCTATGTCTCAAGGAAGGCTGGAAATGTATCTGGCACTGTTATTCAGGAGCTCACTGACATTCTCTGGAGACCATTTTTTCTTGTGATCTCCTGCTTTCAAGTTGATTCCCACCAGATGACCTTCAGGAGGTTGGCATGACCAGAGTTTCTACGATTGGGTTTTCAAATCTTCTTTAAGCTAATGTTACACTAACAGCAGGGAAAGAAGGCATTTCTAGTTAGTAAATATCTTACTGCATTTTGTGACAAGTACTCTTATTACAACTGTACAAAATTTTGATCCACTTATTAATCTTCATAATAGATACAAGTATTATCATCCCAATTTACAAACAAGCAAAGAAACATGGAAAATTAGGTAAAAGACATACAGTTAGTAATAGGACCAAGATATGAACCTAGGCTGTCTGGCACCACAGTTAGGCCTCTGTCTTAAGGCCAGAATTTCTGTAGGAGAGAGGAAAAGAGGGTTGTTATGCATGAGTATACATATACATTTACATATACATATACGGACAGAGAGTACATAAAGAATTATGTGGAATTTATGTTTTCTTCCCATCCTCTTGACTAGATATTTTAAAGCTAATTGATCATATTTCACTGGATAGTTTTAGAAGCAAGAGAGAAGTGCTAAGGCAGGAACAAGCTAAATATCTTTGTAGGAAATACACTAGAAAAAGGAAGGGGGCAAAGTCTTAGAAATGACCTTTTATTTCATTTTGGGGATATATCATTGCAAGTCTATGTCTAATGCTTTTTCTATATTCCACAAATTGAGGCAAATGAGACTAAGGAAGATGAAAGGGTGATGTTGGCTGTAAAATGAAGAGGCTGATGTGTGGGAGAAGCTCTGCCTGGAAGCAGGGTCAAGATGAATCTTGCTAAGTTCAGGCCCATGTTGAAGAAAAGAAAAATATAATTGCTAACCCCTTGGTGAGAAGCATATTTAGTTGGGGAATCTGGATGAAAGAAAGAAAGAAGTTGGGGAGGAAATAGAGTCAAGCAAGGTTGGAAGAATGAATTAGAACAGACCTGGGGACTGAGAGAAAGAACCTTACTCATAAGTGAGCTGGTACTGGGATGCTTTGACCTCAGATGCTCATCGGAGAGAGGAAAAAAAAAAAAAAAAAATCTCTTTTACTGGCTGCTTCAGAGCAGAGATTCCTCGTCAGAAAGACAGTATTGGAGGTCTGGAATCTGTGTACCATACGCATTTGTGCACTGAGCTAAAATTGAGATATTGAAGAGTCACTTGGAATTAGTATGTCCTGCTAATAAGTCACATTTTTGTTTATGACATCTTTTCTTTAATTGATGCTAAATCAGAGCTTCTCAACCTCTCATTTGCACACAAATCCCCCAGGGACCTTGTGTTAAAATGAAAATTTTGATGCAGTGGGTCTGGGATGGGACCTGAGAATCTGCCTTCATTACCATCTCCCAGGGAATGCAGATGTTACTGGATCACAGGCCACATCTTGAGTGTTCCCAGTGCCATCAAGTCCATTCCAACTCATGGTGACCCCATGTGCTTCGTAGAACCGTGCTCCATGGGTTTTCAATGGTGGTGATCTTTTGGAAGTAGATTGCCAAGCATTTCTTCCAAGGCACCTCTGGATGAATTCAGGCCTTTAAGTTAACAGTAGTGTGTAAAAACTTTGCACCATCTAGCAACCTTTCTCTATAAACAGCCAAGCTCTAAACAGGTTTCAGAAAATCAGTGGTTTTGGAACCACATTATTTTGTTTTGTTTTGAGGTCATCTGCCTCATTCTCAAAAGAGGTTTGCATCACAATGAACTGTCACATCAAAATGTGATGTGAATGACATTCAAGTTTATTCTAAAGTGACATTTAATTGTGACTGAAGGGGTTTTCAGAAATTGGGAAGATTGACAAAACTCACATTGTCATTTATATCAACAGAGGAACATTCTTAGGTTTACTTCCTGGGGTGAAAAATCATAAATAGCTAGAGCTGATAAAGTCAAATGCAACAAGGATGCCTACAACTACAGTGCTAGCTTGGTCTGCACATTGGGATCTCCTGGGTAGATTTAAAAACAGTTAGCTGGGATCATCATAGACCTGCTGATTTAATTGGTCTGGAGTTCAACCTGGGCATTAGGATCTAAAAAATATAATCAGGTAATTCTCATGTTCATTAGGGTTGAGAATCACTGTGGAAAAAAGAAAGAAAAATAAAAAAGAACTACACCAGTCTAATAAGCTGTCCAAGTTATATTAGTAAATACATTAGAGAGATTCCACCTATAGACTACTTCCAAATAAACAAAAGCAAACTGAAAATTTTGGTAAAATATATTTAATTCCCTTTCCCTCATCTTGTTACATGTTAGTGGTTTGGAGAATATTTGGTTTATTTTTTAGAAGAGAGTTTTATTGATTTATTTAATTGTTTAGGTGCTTAAGATAGAATGGGTGGATGTGAATAGAGAAGGAAATAAAAATAAGTTTACCAGACAAGAACTCTGCCCATCCTTTCCAAGAAGGATAAAAAATAATTATGATTCATTGAAAATATTAATCAGTATTGGAATGGCAGAGAAAGTTTGGTCCCCTCAGTTTTCTCTTCCTGTCTTCCTTATCCAACAACATTTGTAACAACTGTAGCTATATAGCAGAGCTATGTAGAATGCAAATATTTATTGAGCTTTTGGAGATGTCATTAAAAGTCTGGTTTCAGCAAGAACATACTACATACTCACCTGTAAAAAATGTCTAAATAATAGCAGAAAAGAACTAGCACTCTTAACCATAACCTGGGGTCTGAAATTGTCCAAGATAATAATACTCACTAGAATGTGAGCTCAAGAAGGGCTAACTATGGTTTTTATTCACTGCAGTATCCTCAGCCCTAAGAATAATGCCTAATAACTATCAGATGCTCAATAAATATTTATTAAATGTGGAATAAATAAATAAATAAGCAGTGTCTGTCAGGTCAATAGCCCAGAGTACAGAGAAAATATATAGACAGATAGGAAAGAGGTTCTGACAACAAGAATTAATAATCTAGAGACTTGCTCTCTGTAATATTGCAGTCACTCAGCACATATGGCTATTGAGCACTTGAAATGTGGCTCATCAGAATTGAGAAGTGCAGGAGGATCCAGTAAGCAGATTAGACAGATATACTATGCAGATCCTCTACAACAAAGACTTGAGAAACCAAGATATGGAGTAATACTCTGCTTAAGAACCACTGGGTAATAGAAGAAATAAAAAAAAAAAAAAAATGAAGTAGAAAAATTTTTTGAATTAAACAAGAACGAAAACACAACTGGTTTTGTCCTCCGGTGCCACTTTGGTAGCATAGTGCCTACGGCACTTGACTGCTAACCATAAGGCAGTTCAAACCCACCAGCCACTCCTCAGAAGAAAGGTTGGACAATCCTACTTCTGTAGTGATACCACTTCGGAAACCCAAGGAGGGGTCGCTATGAGTCGGGGCCGACAAGACGGCACATAACAACAATAAGAACAAGTGCTACTTTAACAGAAAAATACCACAAATGGGTGGCTTAAACAAGCAGAGATGCATTCTCTTACAGTCTAGGAAGTTAGAAGTCTGAGTTCAAAGTGCCAGCTCCTAAGGGCTGGGTGAAGGCCCCTCAACCTTGGGCTTCAGCTCTGCCTCTTGCTCCCAGCCCACTGGAACTAGAAGCATCTCATAACACAGGCAGTTGCTGGCTGCTGAGGTTGACAAACCCAAAGTCAGTGAGTAAAATGGCACAATCCCAAGATTAATAGACAATATGGCAGGTCACTGGTTCAAGTCAGGAACAATTCTAAGATCAGAAGACAACATGGCAGGCTGCTGAAAAAAGACTTGGCTACAAACAGAGTCAAAACATCCCAAAAAGCTGGAGACCTTTCTCAAAGTTTCTTCTTACATACTGGAAGAAGACCACATCCCTAAGGCAGCTACTCAGCCACTCATAGTAGATTCCACCATGGAATTGATTACCAGTCTTATCATAGAGAGTAACTGTATACAGCTAACCATAAGGCAGTTCAAACCTACCAGCCACTCCTCGGAAGGAAGGTTAGGCAATCCTACTTCTGTAGTGATACTACCTCGGAAACCCAAGGAGGGGTCGCCACTCAAAACTAGACCCAAGACCCAACCAAATTGACACATAATCTTAAGTACCACAACAACATACCCAAATCTTTGGGACACAAGAAAAGCAATGCTCAGAGGACAATACACAGCAATAAATACACTTATCAAAAAAGAAGAGAGACCCCAAATCAACATCTCAACCCAACATCTTCAACAATTTTAAAAGAATAGTAAAAGAAGCTTATAGTCACCAGAAGAAAGGAAAGTACGAAGAATTGAGCAGAAATAAATGAAACACGAAACAGGAAAATAATAGAAAGAATCCATATGACTAGAAGTTGATTCTTTCAAAAGATTAATAAAATTGACAAAACACTGGCAAATTCAACAAAGGAAAAGAAAGATGTGTAAATAACACAAATGAAAAATGAAATTGGTGATTTCAGAGAAGACAAAACTGAAATAAAGAGTATAAGAACAGAATACTATGAAGAACTGTAAGGAGCTCTGGTGGTGCAGTACCTAAGGCATTTTACTGCTAACCTGAATGTTGGCGGTTCAAACTCACTAGCCACTCCACAGAAAGAAGACCCAGCAATCTACTTCTGTAAAGATGTACTGCCTCAGAAGCCCAACAGGGGTCACTATTAGTAAGAATTGACTCAATGGCAGTGGGTTAGGTTTGGTTTTGATGAAGAACTACGTTCCAACAAATTTGAAAACCTGGAAGAATTGGACAAATTTCTGCAAATATACTACCAACACAAACTAGCACAACTTGAGGCAGAGAATTTAAAAAGAGCCATTACAAAAGAACCAATTATACTATATATATATAATTATATATATATAAAACCTCCCAACAACAAAAACAAATCCTGGCTCAGGTGCCTTCATTGCTGAAATTTTCCAAAAATTCAGAGAAGAGCTGTCATCAATTCTACACAAACTACTCCACATCATAGTAAAGGATGGAATATTACTGAACACATTCCATGAAGCAAGCATAACACTGACACCAAAACCAGAAAAAGACATAATTAAAAAAGAAAATAATAGACCAATTTCACTCATGAAATTGACACAAAAATTGTCAACAAAATTCTAGTGCATAGAATTCAACAACATACTAAAAACATAATACATCGTGATCAAGCGGGATTCATACCAGCTGCACAAGAATGATTCAACATAGGAAAAAAAATGACCATAATCCAATAAATAAAGGGAGAAAACCACCTGATCATATCATTTGATGGAGAAAAGACATTTGGTAAATTCTAACTTCCATTCTTGATAAAAATACTCAGCAAAATAAGAGTAGAAGGAGAATTCCTCAACATAATTAAGGGCATATACACAAAATCAATGACTAACATTATTCTCAACAGAGAGAGCCTGAGCATTCCCCTTATGAATGGGAACCAGACAAGTATACCCTTTATCACCAATCCTGTAGAATTTTGTATTGAAAATCCTAATCAGAGCAATAATGCAAAAAAAGGGAAATAAAATCTATCCAAATTGGCAAAGAAGTAAAACTACCTCCATTTTAAGAGGGTATGATCCTATACTTAGAAAATACTAGAAATCCAACAAGAAAACTATTAGAACAACTAGATGGATTCCGCAAAGTGGTAGAGTACAAGATTAACATAAAAAATCAGCCACATTTCTCTCCAACACACAAGACACCACAGAATGACAAACTACCTGAACAAATGACTGGAACATATCCATATTTGTGCCCATTACAAAATGTGATCCAATATAATGCAGATATTATCAAACTATATAATTAATATCACATAAAAGAAAAATTTTGCTGAAGATAATTCAAAAACAGTTGCAGCTCTATATTGACAGAGAACTTCAAGAAATTCAACCTGGATTCAGAAGAGGAGGTAGAATGAGGGATATAATTCCTGATGTTTGATCGATCTTAACTGAAAATAAAGAATACTACAAAGATGTTTATCTGTGTCTTATTGACTACACAAGGCATTTGACTCTGTGCAACACCATGAATTGTGGATAACATAGCAAATAATGGGAATTTCAGAAAGTTCATCTTGCTTATAAGCAGCATGTACATAACCAAAAGGCAGTTATTCAAACACAACAAAGGTATATGGCATGGTTTAAAGTCAGGAAATGTGTGGGTCAGGGTTGTATCCTTTCCCACAATTAATCTATATACTGAGAAAATACTCCAAGAAACTGGGCTATATGAAGAAAAACACTGTATCAGTTTTGGAGGAAGACAAAATAAAAATGTGCTATATGAAGATGACACAACCTTACTTGCTGAAAGTAAAGATGACTTGAAGCATTTACAGTTGAAGATAGAAGGCTACAGACTTCAATAATGGATTACTCTTCAACATAAAGAAAACAAATATCCTCACAACTCGATCAATGAACAAAATCGTGATAAATAGAGAAAAGATTGAAGATGTCCAAGATTTCATTTTACTTGGTTCCACGATCAACAGTCATAGAAACAGCAGTCAAGAAATCGGACGTCATATTGCACCTGGACAAATTAATTGCAAACGTGTTAAAGTGTTAAAAAGTAAAGATGTCATTTTGAAGACTAAGGTGTATCTAACTCAAGCCATGATATTTTCAATCATCTCATATACATGTGAAAGCTGGATAATGAATAAGAAAAGTGGAAGAAGAATTGATATTTTAAAACTGTGGTGTTGGCAAAGAATAATAAAAATACCATGGACTGCTAGAAGAATAAATCTGTCTTGGAAAAAGTGCAGCCTGAATGCTCCTTGGGTATGAGAATGTCCAGACTTCATCTTACATACTTTGGTCATGTTGTCACAAGGGACTATCCCTGGAGAAGTATATCATGCTTGGTAAAGCACAGGGCCAGCAAAAATGGGAAAAACTCTCAATGAGATGGACTGACACCGTAGCTGCAACAATGGGATCAAGTATAGAAAGGATTGTGAGGGCAATGCAGGACTGGGCAGTGTTTTGTTCTATTATACCTAGGGTGACTGTGAACCACTCAGAGCCAACTCAAAAACACCTAACAACAACATTTCTTCTCCACTAACAAAGATAATTCTGAAAAGGAAATCAGGAAAACAATACTATTTATAATAACAATCCAAAAGATGAAGTAATTTGGAGTAAATCTAACCAGAGATACAAAAGATGAAAGATAACTACAAAAAAACCACTTCAAGAAACCAAAAGAGACCTACATAAATGGAAGAATATCCTATGCTCATGGATAGGAAGACTTAACATTGTCAAAGTGTCAGTATTACCCAAAGTGATCTACAGATACAATGCAATCCTGATCCAGATCCCATCATCACTCTTTAGAGTGACGGAAAGACAGATCACTAAGTTGACATGGAAAGGAAAAACACCCTGGATAAACAAAATAATCCCAAACAAAAACAAATATTAGGAAGCCTCACAGTCTTTAATCTCTGTGACTCAAAACACAGCCACAATAGTAATAAAGCCTCATATTTGTACAGTATCAGACGTACAGACCAATGGAACAGAATTGAACCCAGAAGTGAATCTATGCACCTATGGGTAGCTGATCTTTGATGAAGGGTGACGACTCCTTAAATTAGGAAGAGATAGCCTCTTTAAGAAATGATCCTGGCAGAAAAATGAAACAGGATCCATATCTCTCACATATACAAAAACTTATGTAAGATGGCTCAAAGACATAATTGTGAAATCAGAAACTATAAAAGTCATCAAAGAAAATATAGGAGCAAATTTACTAGTCTTAATTCATGGCATGAATACGATAAGAAATATAACTAAAAATGCACAAATAGCAGAGGACAAACTAGACAACTTGGACCTCCTAAAAATTAAACATTTATGTACATCAAATATTTCACCAAGAGTAAAAAGAAAAGCTACAGACTGGGTAAAAAATTGATGACATATCGGACAAATGACTAATCTCTAAAATTTATAGAAAACTTCAATACATCAACAGCAAAAAAGATACACTATCCAATTAAAATGTGGGTAGAGGACATGAACAGATTCTTCACCAAGAAAGACTTTAGGCAGCTAGCAAACACATGAACAAATGCTCACAATTTTTAGCCATTAGAGGGATTGAAATCAAAACAACAAGGAGATATCATCTCACCTGAGAATTAACAGCAAAGTTAAAAAAAAACAGAAAACAACAAAATCTGATAGATGTGTGGAGAGACTAGAACCCTCATACAATGAGCGGTAAAGTGGTACAAACACTGAGAAAAACAGTGTGCTGATTCCTCAAAAAGATGGAAATTGAAATAAAATATGATCCAGCATCCTACTAACAGGTTTATATTCTAGAGAATTAAGCACCATGGCACAAACAGATATATGCACACCCATATCCATTACAGCATTATTTATCTTAGCAAAAAGATGGAAACGATATAAGTGCTCATCAATAGAGAAACAAACTATGGTCCATACACACAATAGAATATTACACAACGTTAAAGAAAAATGATCAGTCTGCCAAACACCACATAATATGGATGAACCTAGAGGATATTATGCTGAATGAAATTAATCAATCACAAAAAGACAAATATTTTATGAGACCGCTACTGCAAAAATTCAATAATAAGTTAACATTCAGAAATAATTTATTGAAGATTACCAGGGGTGGGAAGGTAAGGTAAGATAAATCACCAACTTTATGGGTAGACCTGTATTAATATGGTGAAGAAGCAGGCAATATATAAGAGGGAGATCAGATAAAATGATAAAAGCAAAGGAAAACAGTGGGAAGAGCACAAGAGTGAAAGGCAATAAAGGAAATACTATTACATCCATAATCCTACCATAACAATATTAACAATAATCCATGAGTAGATACTTATATAACCACTCAACCTTAACAGGGATTGGAAAGCAAATGATAATACACCCACAAGTATGTATATATAAGTTTGACAGAAGGTATTTCTACATATGTATTTACATGTGCTGCAAATATATCCATGAATATAGTAGATACGCAGGGGCAAAGTTATAAAAATTTCTTAGCTATAACCAAACACCTTAAGGGTATGGGTCACTAGGTTTGAGGGCTCAGGACCACAGTGTCAGGAGTACTAAGGTCAGTTGGCATAACATAGTTCACAAAGACATTATTCTACATCCTTCTTTGGTAAATTGCTACTGGAGTCTTAAAAGCTTGTGAGGGACCATGTGAGGTGCAATTATTGGTCTCTCCTCAACTGAAGCAAAGAAGAGTGAGGAAAAAGCAAATATGGAAGGAAATAAGTATTCCAAAGGACTAACGGAGCACATGAACCACAGCCTCCAAGACCCTGAGACAAGAAGGAATAGATATTTCCCAGCTACCACGGCTAACCACTTTGAAAGGGATCACAAGAAGAGGTCTCAGCTAGAATGGGAGAAAAATGTAGAACAAAACTCAAAATCAACTCACTGGTTGAATATAGACTGGTGGAATCCCTGAGAGTATGTCCTTCAGTCACTCAAGCCTGGAACAGAACTCACCCCATGGCTCAACTTTCAGCCAAATGGTAGACAGGCCTGTAAGGTGAACAGTAACACAAGGGAGGTATAAACTTATTAAAACAATCAACCATATGAGAGCAAAAGGGCAATATTTACCCAGTGATAAAGTTCAGAAGGCAGGAAGTGATAGGAAAAGATGAAGGGAAATGGTAGAGAAAGGGAAGAAGTGGGAAGATTTGATTATTTTGTGGGGATTGCAATCAATGTTACAGAACAAAAATGCATGAATTGTTGCATGCAAAATCAAGTTACTCCTTAAACTTTCACCAAAAACAAATCACTATTGGAAAAAAAAAAGCAAGTGAATCCCTGGGTAAGCCAATAATAATAATAATAATAAAAAAATTGAGAAGTGCTGTATGTCTAAAATACACACAAGATTTTAAATACTTAAACTTTCACCTCAATCACAATTGAAAAAAAAAAGCAAGTGAATTCTGGGGTAAGCCAGGAAATAAATAAATAAATAAATAAATAAGGAACCAAGAGGTGCTGTATGTATAAAATACACACTAGATTTTAAAGTCTCAATATGAAAACTAGAATGTAAAATAACTCATATATATTTCTATTGGCATATTGGAATGATAGCTTAGATATATTCGTTTAAATATAATGTTGAAATTTCACCTATTCCATTTTAATGTTTCTATTATTATTGTTGTAAGTATATATGTAATAGAGTCCCTGGGTGCTGCAAACAGTAAGTACTAGATTACCAGACAAAAGATTAACCGTTGGTACCCATCCAGATGCATCTCAGAGAACAGGCCTAGAGATCTGCTTCTTAAAGGTGGAAAACTCTATGGAGCACTACTACTCTGTGCATGTGGCATAGCCACAAGTTGGAATTGATTTGAAGGCAACCAACAGCCACAATATATATAACAAAGCTTTTGTCATTTCAACAATTTTTTACATGAACAATTCAGTAGCATTAATACTGCTCATTAGGTTCAACCATCACCATCATATATTTCCAAGTTTTTCTATCACTCTTAAAAAATCTCAGTGTCCCCTAAACAATGCCTCCCTGTTTCCTCATCCTTCCTATCCCTGGTAACCATTAATAAACTTTGTTCTCTATGTGCCCATTGGAAAGTTTAGAATTAGACATAAATTTCATATTGTGTTCAGAACTCACATTCTATTTTTCTGAGCAATCTAGACTTCTCTTAAGGAGCTTTGAAGGAGTAGTGGATAAGGCATCTGGCTGCTAACCAAAGGGTGAGTGATTCAATCCTGACAACTGCACCACTGAAGGAAGATGGGACATCTATCTTGGTAAAGATTTACTGCCTCAGAAACCCAATAGGGGTCTCTATGAGTCAGAATCAACTCATTGGCAATGTGGTCATTAAGGTTCTATGTGAACTTGGCTGGGCCTGGTTTTGAGTAGTTGGGCAGCTGGTGGTACTTATTCCCCATGAGGAGACTGGTGATCAACTCCATGGTGGAATCTGCTGCAAGCAGCTGAGTAGCTGTTTCGGGGATATGGTCTGCTTTCCATATATAATAAGGAGGAGCTTTGAGAATGGTCTACAGCTTTTTGGCACGTTTGAATCCTGCCTGTAGCTAAGTCGTTGGTCAAAAGCCTACCATGCCCTGCTGATCTTAGGACTTTTTCTGGACTTGAATCAGTGACCTGCCATGTTGTTTGGTAAGATTGAGACTGTGCCTTTTTACTTGTTGACCTTGGTTTTGTCAGCCTTAGCAGCCAGTGGATGCCTGAGTGAAGCAAAGCTTCCCGCTTCAGTGGGCCAAAGGGAACAGGGGGCAGAGCTGAAGCCCAAGGTTGACGGACTTTCACCCAGTCCCTTAGAGCCTGGCACTTTGAATTCGGACTTTTAGCCTCCAAAACTATGAGAGAATAAACTCCTCTTTGTTAAAGCCTCCCACTTGTAGTATATTCCTGTCTGAGCAGCACTAGGTACCTAATATAGGCAGTGAGCTTGCTTTTGGTTTGAGACATCTCTCACTTCTTACTTCAGGGCATAGCTTGTCAAACCATTACTAAATCATTCTAGTAGTTCCAAGAACCCAAAGTGTTATATTGAATCCTCTCCCACCCTCCCAAACCCCCTCCCCCAATATCTTTTTTAGCAAATAAAGCAGAAAAATAAAAACTTTTTTTTTTTTTTTAATGCACTGATCTCTCCCTTTGTCTTGTCTTTGTAGGTGGCATTAGGGTAAAAGTTTTGGTTACAAAAGAAATAATAAAGAACCTTAATTAGTTTTTTTTTTAAAAAACTGCAAGCTCACCATAATTAAAACCTGGAAACTGTTTCAAAATGTCATTTGTAATACTAATAGGTACACCAATTTGATTATCAGCATTTCTCCAAATTGGACCAATTATTCCTCTATCGAATTAATGGTATTTTTATCTTAAAATAAGCACCTTGATAATCAAGTTAGAACATAAATAAATTCAATAGGTATGTATAAAAACTATGCATGAGACTTGAAATGCAAGTGTATGTGTGGGTAAAATTAAACTGCTAGTATGGAATATGATACCCCAGGTGCCAAACCTGCTCACCATGTGGACAAATAACAGAAATTCTTAGACATAACCCAGTGGCACTTTTAGTCAAAACATAGTTGCATTTGTTATCTTCAATTATGAGAAAAGATCCCTTGTATTTTGCATTTCTGGAGCTAGAGATAGAACAAATTAGCTATAGGCAGAATTACAGCTTCATCAATAACCAAAATCTAAAATTTCTCAGATTGGTTGACTTTGAGGAAGATGCTTAAGTTATTAGCTATCCTATATGACTTAGAAATTTGGGAAACAAATGACAATGTAAATCATTGCAGATGGACTCAAAATAGTTAAAAAAAGAAAAAAAGAAAGAAGCAAAGAAAAAGAAATGCTACTGAGAACAGACAAGATTTCTCCACTGGCTTTGCTTTAGAAAAAGAGGCAAATCATGTGTGGAATTTTGCTAAGGTCACAGTCAGAATTTCCTATTTCAGCCTCAAAGATGTGGATGGACTCAAGAAGATAAGCTTCTAAGTTTCAAAAATAAAATTATGAATTGGAGACAATGCTATAATCATACCAAAGAAGAATCAACACGTGAAATATATTAAAGCATAAACAAACAATTGGGAAGTACTGTAATTTATTCTGTTTCCAGTGACACAGCTTTCCTGACCTCCATATTAATAATTCTGTCATTTATCTTCAAGGTCCTGTTCTCTGCTATTTGAGAGCTAGTTTAGGTTAATCTGTATTAAAATCTTATCTCAAAAGTAACAGAAAAATATTTTAGTTGATGTCTTCTAGAGACATGACATAAAGTCCCTGGGTGGGACTAATGGTCTGTGCTTGTCTACAAACTTGACTACAAACCTAGTGGCTGGTGCTTTGAACTTACCCAACAGCTCTGTGGGAGAAAGTTCTGGCAGTCTGCAAGATTACAGCCAAGAAAACGTTGTAAAGCAGTTCTACTCTATAACACCTGGGGTCACCAAGGGTGGTAACGGACTCAGTGGCAAACGGTTTAGTTTCTGGGTTTCTTAAATCATGACTTAAAACCCCATGCTTACACAAGTATAACAAACTATAGGTCTGAGAATCCACAGAATGAAATAATGCATCTCTCTAGCACTTTAAACTTATTTGAATGTTGCAGTCTGTCAACAATATTTAGTGCCTACTTTGACCCTTTTGTTCTTCCCTTTTGGTTTTCTAGCTCCAGGATTTTGCACATTTTATTACGGTATTTTGTCTTCTCAAGCCACCTTTGAAATCTTTTGTTTAACTCTTTTACTTCATCATTTATTCCATCTGCTTTAGCTATTCTATGTTCAAATGCAAGTTTCAGAGTATCTTCTGAAACTTTTTGGTCTTTTTCTCTTCCTTATCCTCTTAATGACCTTTTGCTTTCTTCTTGTATGATGTCCTTGATGTCATCTCATAACTTTTCTGATCTTCAGTCATTGGTGTTCCACGTGTCAAATCTATTCTTGAGAAGGTCTTTAATTCAGGTGGGGTATACTCAAGATTTTGCTTTGGCTCTCATGGACTTCTTTTAATTTTTTCAGAGTTACCTCAAACTTGCATATTTTTAGTTGACAGTTTATTTGGCATTCAGCCCCTAGCCTTGTTCTGACTGATATTGAGCTTCTCCATCATCTCTTTCCTTTCCAGAGATGTAGTCTATTTGATTCCTGTGTAATCTATCTAGCAAGGTCTACGTGCATAGTCACTGTTTATGTTCATGGAAAAGATGTTTGCAATGAATAACACATTGGTCTTGAAATTTCTATCATGGGATCACTGGTGTCATCTCTATCACAAAGATGATATTTTCCAAATACTAATCCTACTTCTTTGTTTCCAACTTTTGCATTCCAATCACCAGTAATTGTTAGTGCATCTTAATTGTAGATTTGATTAATTTCAGATTTCAGAAGTTGGTAAAATACCTTTAATTTATTCATATTTGCATTAGTGGTTTGTTATAAATTTGAATAATAATTGTATCAACTTGTCTTCTTTGCAGGCATAGGGATATGATCCTATCACTTATAGTGTTGTACTTCAGGATAGATCGTAAAATGTTTTATTCTTGACAATGAAATGAAGCCATTGCTCTCCAATTTGTCACTTCCGGCATAATAGACCATATATTTATCTGATACAAAATTACCAATACCAGAATATTTCTGTTCCAGAAGACAAAGTGAAGTATTATAATGAAATGTACAAAGACTTGGAGTTAGAAAAACAAAAGGGAAGAACAGGCTCTTCAATTCTCAAGTAGAAATAACTGAAGAAAAAAATTCAGTCCTTAAATTACAATATTAAAAGATTCTATGGAAAAATATTGAAGGACACAGAAAGCATCAAAAGAAAATGGAAGGAATACATTGAATCACTGCAGAAAATGGAATTTGTCAACATTCCACCATTTCATGATGTAACATATGATAAAGACCCATTGGTATAGAAAGAAGAAGTCCAAGCTACACTGCACTGAGGCACTGGTGGAAAACAATACCAGGAATTGATGGAATATTAACTGAGATGTTTCAACAAATGAATGCAATGCTGGAAGTGATCACTTATCTAGACTAAGAAATTTTGAAAACAGCTACTTGGCCAATTGATTGGAAGAGATTGGTGTTGGTGCCCATTTCAAAGAAAGCTGATCCAACAAAATGTGGAAATTATTGAATGATATCATTAATATCACACACAAGTAATATTTTGCTGAAGATAATTCAAAACTGGTTGAAGGAGTACATCACTAGGGGAATGCTAGAAATTCAAGTAGATTTCGAAGAGGATGTGGAACAAGAAATATCATTGCTAATGTCAGAAGTATCTTGGCTGAAAGCAGAGAATACCAGAAAGATGTGTATCTGAATTTTATTGATTATGCAAAGGCATTCAATTGTATGGGTCATAATAAATTATGGATAACATTGTGAAGAATAGGAATTCCATCACGTTTCAACAGTCAAGAAATCAAACAACATATTGATTGTATTATGCAAAACTGCTGCAAACTACCTCTTTAAAGTATTAAAGAGCAAAGATGAAACTTGGTGACTATAATGCACCTGATCCAAGCCATGGTATTTTCCAATCATCTCATATATACATAAAAGCTAGACAATGAATCAGGAAAACAAAGAATAATTGACACACTTGAAGTATGGTGTTGGCAAGAAATACTCAATATACCATGGACTTACAAAAGAACAAACAAATCTGTCTTAGAAGACATATAGCCAGAAGGCTCTTTAGAAGTAAGGATGGCACAACTTTGTTTCACATACTTTGGACATGTTATCAGGAGCATATAGTCCTTTGAGAAGGACATCATGGTTGATACAATACAGAATCGGTAAAAAAGGGAAAGTCCCTATACAATATGGATAGCTACAGTAGCTGCAACAATGGGTGCAAACATAATTAGCTATGACTGTGAAGATGGTGGGGAACTGGGCAGTATTTCATTCTTTTGTACAAAGTGTCACTAGGAGTTGCAATCGGCTGAAGGGTACCTAACAACAACTTTAGTAAAGGCACTGTTTTAGTTACTTGGAATACAGAAGTCAAGGGCAGATAAATATCCTTGACCTTATACAGTTCATATTTGGTTAGAAATGTGTGTGTTGTTGTGTTTGATGCCATCAAGTCATCTCAGATTTATAGTGCCCTATATACAGCAGAATGAAATTTCCAGTCCTGTGCCCAGCCCTATGTTTCTTGTTATACTCAAGCCCTTTGTTGTAGCCACTGTATCAATCCATCTTGTTGAGGGCCTTCCCCTTTTCCATTAACCCTCCACTTCACCAAGCAAGATATCCTTTTCCAAACAATAGTCCCTTCTGACAACATGACCAAAGTAGGTGAGACAAAGTCTGGCCGTTCTCACTTCCAAGGAGTGTTCTGGCTGAACTTCTTCCAGGACAGATTTGTTCGTTCTAGCAGTCCATGGTACTTTCAGTATTCTTCTCCAGCACCACAACTCAAAAGCATCAACTCTTCTTCAGTCTTCCTTATTCATTGTCCACCTCTCACATGCATATGAGGTGATTGGAAGTACCATGGCTTGTGTTAGGCACATCTTAGTCTTCAAGGAAATGTCTTTTCTCTTTAGCACTTGAAAGAGGTTTTTGCAGCAGATTTGCCCAAAGCAATACATCGTCTGATATGTTGACTGCAGCTACCATTAGTGTTGATTATAGAACCAATCTTTTCTCCATTTATCATGATGCTGCTTATTGGTCCAGTTGTGAGGATTTTTGTTTTCTTTATATTGAGATGTAATCAATACTGTAGACTGTAGTCTTCAATCTTTATCAGTAAGTGGTTCAAGTCACCCTCACTTTCAGCAAGCAAAGTTGTGTCATCAGCATATCACAGGTTGTCAATTATTCTTCCTCCAAACATGGTGTCACCTTCCTCTTCATACAGTCCATGCATGCGCACGTGCACTGCTGTCAAGTCAGATCTGACTCATAACAACCCTTCCTTGGTTTCCGAGGCAGAATCACTACGGAAGTAGATTACCCAACCTCTATTCCAAGGAGTGGCTGGTGAGTTTGAACCACCAGCCTTCTGGTTAGCAGTCAAATGCCTTAGGCACTATGATACCAGAGCAACCTCATACAGTCCAACTTCTTGAATTATTTGCTCAGCAAATGGATTGAATAAGTATGATGAAAGGATACAATCCTGTCACACTTCCTTCCTAATTTTAAGCCATGCAGTATCTCCTTGTTCTGTTCACCAGCAGCTTCCTGGTCTATGCACAGTTTTCTCATGAGTGCAAACAAGTATTCTGGAATTCCCATTCTTCTCAATGCTATCCATAATTTGTTATGATCCGCACAATCAAATGTTCTTGCATAATCAATAAAACACAAGTAAACATCTTTCTGGTATTCTTTGCTTTCAGCCACGATCCATCTGACATCACCAATGATATACCTCATTCCTTGTCCTCTTCTGAATCCAGCTTGCATTTCTGGAATTTCCATCAACATACTACTGCAGTCATTTTTTTAATTATCTCAGGAAGATTATACTTGTGTGAGATATTTATGATATTGTTCAATAATTTACACATTATGTGGGGTTACCTTTCTTTGTAAAGGGGACAAATATGGATCTTTTCTAGTCAGTTGTCCAGGTAGCTGTCTTCCAAATCTCTTAATATAGCTGAGTGAGTACCTCATGTGTGCCATCCATTTGCTGAAACATCTCAATGGGTATTCTATCAATTCCTGGAGCCTTGTTTTTTCTCCATTTCTTTAATTACAGCTTTGGCCTCTCCCTTCAGTACCATTGGTTCTTGATCATATGACACCTCCTCAAATGGATGAACATTAATCACCTCTTTTTGGTACAGTGACTCTGCATTCCTTCCATCTTCTTTTGATGTTTCCTTCATTATTCAACATATTGCCCATAGAATCTTTCAGTATTACAACTTGAGGCCTAAATATTTTCTTCAGTTCTTTCAGCTTCAGAAATGCTGAGCATGTTTTTTCCTTTTGGTTTTCTAACCCCAGGTCTTCGAATATTTCATTACAATAATTGACTGTCTTCTACAGCTGGTCTTTGAAATTTTCTGTTCATCTCTTTTATCTTGTCATTTCTTCCATTGGCTTCAGCTACTCTTCTTTCAAGGGCAAGTTTCAGAGTCCCTTCTGACATCCATTTTGGTCTTTCCTTCCTTCCCTATCTTCTTAATTACCTTTTTCTTTCTTCATGGATGATGTTCTTGATGCCATTCCACAATTCCCCTGGTTTTAGGTCATTGGTGTTCAATGCATCGTCTATTTTTTAGATGGTCTCTAAATCCAGGAGGGATATATTCAAGGTCATATTTTTTCTCTGTGGACTTCTTTTAATTGTCTTCAACTTCATCTGGAACTTGGATATGAGCAGTTGATGGTCTGTTCCACAATCAGATCCTGGCCTTGTTTTGGCTGATGATATTGAGCTTCTCCATTACCTCTTTCCACAGATGTAGTCAATCTGATTCCTGTGTGTTTCATATGGTGAAGTCCATGTGTATAGCTGCCATTTGTGTTATTGAAAAAAGGTATTTGCAATGAATAAGTTGTTGGTTCTGCAAAATTCTCTCATGTGATCTCCAGTGTTATTTCTATCACCCAGGACAAATTTTCTTCTTCTTCTTTTTAGAAGAATGATTACCAGTCATTCTTCTTTGTTTCCAACTTTTGCTTTCCAATCATCAGTGATAATTAGCACATCTTGATTGCAGTTTCAATCAATTTCATACTGAAGAAGTTGATAAAAATCTTCAATTTTCTCATCTTTGGCTTTGGTAGTTGGTGCAAAAAATTGAATAATAGTAATACTAACTAACTGGCTTTCCTTGTAGGTGCATGGATATTATCCTATCATTGACAACATTGTACTTCAGGATAGATCTTGAAACATCCTTTGTGATGATGAATGCCATGCATTCCTCTTCACTTTGCCATTCCTGGCATAGTAGATCATATGGTTATCTGATTCAAAATGGCCAAAACTGGTCCATTTCAGCTCACTAATGCCTAGGATATAAATCTTTATGTGTTCCATTTCATTTTGGTCAATTTCCAGTTTTCCTAGATTCATACTTCATGCATTCCATGCTCTGATTATTAATGGATGTTTGCAGCTGTTTCTTCTCATTTTGATTCATGCCACATCAGCAAATGGAGGTCCCAAAAGCTCTACACTATCCACATCATTAAGGTTGGCTCTACTCGGAGGTAATTCCAAAATGCTTGCAGCAGTATAATGACAGAGAACACCCAGAAATGCAAGCTGGATTCAGAAGGGAACGTGGAATGAGGAATATCATAGCTGATGTAACATGCATCTTGGCTGTAAGCAAAGAACACCAGAAAGATGTTTACTTGTGTTTTATTGACTATGTGAAAGCATTTGACTGTGTGGATCATAACAAATTGTGGATAACATTGAGAAGAATGGGAATTCCAGAACACTTAATTGTACTCATAAGGAACCTGCACATAGACCAAGAGGTTGTCGTTCAAAGAGAACAAGGGATACTTCATGGTTTAAAATCAGGAAAGGAGTGTGTCAGGGTTGTATCCTTTCACAATACTTATTCAAACTGTATGCTGAGCAAATAATCTGAGAAGCTGGACTATATGAAGAAGAACATGGCACCAGGATTGGAGGCAGGCTCATTAACAACATAAGATATGTAGATGATATAATTTTGCTTGCTGAAAATTAGGATGACTTAGAGAATTTACTGATGAAAATTGGGGGCTGCAGTCTGCAGTATGGATTGCACTTCAGTATAAAGAAAACAAAATCCTCACAACTGGACCACTCAGCAGCATCATGATGAATGGAGAAAAGATTGACGTTGTCAAAGATTTCATATTACTTGTTTCTACAGTTAACACCAATGGAAGCAGCAGTCAAGACAACAGATGGCATGTTGCATTGGGCAAATCTGTTACAAAAGAACTCTTTCAAGTGCTGAAGAGCAAAGATATCTCCTTGAATACTAAGATGCACCTAACCCAAGCCATGGTAGTTTTAATCACCTCATATGTATGTGAGAGCTGGACAATGAAAAGGGAAGGCTGAAGAAGAAAGAGTTCATGCTTTTGAGTTGTGTTGTTGGTGAAAAATGCTGAAAGTATCACGGAATGCTAAAAGAACTAAACAAATCTGTCCTGGAAGAGGTACAGCTGGAATGTTCCTTGGAAGTGAGAATGACCAGACTTCATCTCATCTACTTTTGTCATGTTGTCAGGAGGGACCATTCTCTGGAGAAGGATGTCATGCTTGGTAAAGTGGAAGGTCAGTGAAAGAGGGGAAGGCCCTCAACAAAAGGGATTGACATGGTGGCTGCAGTGATGGACTCAAGTATATTAGGCATCATGAGGTTGACACAGGACAGGCAGTGTTTTGTTCTGTTTTGCATAGGGTCACTATGAGTCAGAGATGACTCAACGACATATAACAACAACAAACTCTTCTAAGGAGGTAGCTCTTTCCTAGTGGTATTTTTAGTGCCTTCTGACCTGAGGGGCTCATCTTCCAGCACTATATATTGCACAATGTTTCAGGGCTATTCGTAATGTTTTCTAGGAATATATCAGACAGTGTTTCACTGCTATTCATAAAGTTTTCACTGCCAATTCTTTGAGAAGTAGATGGCCTCTTCCTTCTTATGAGTCTGTCTTAGTCTGGAAGCTCCATTGAAACCTTTACACCATGCATAACCCTGTTGGCACTTGAAATAAGTGATGGCATAGCTTCCAGCCTCATAGCAACATGCAACCACCACAGTACAACAAAGTGACAGAAAAGTCCTTCTCCCTTTGTTGTTGTTGTTATATGCCATTGAGTCGGACCTGACTCATAGCAACCCCTCCTTGGGTTTCTGAGGCAATATCGCTGCAGAAGTAGATTGCCAAACCTTCCTTCCAAGGAGTGGCTGGTGGGTTTGAACTGCCAGCCTTCTGGTTAGCAGTCAAGTGCCTTAGGCACTACACTACCAGAGCTCCCACTATGCTACGAGAGCTTTGCTCACTTTTTGGCCTTCCCCTTACCTGTTCCAGCTGTCCACCAGCTCCTGCTTCCTGGCTGGCCTCTCCCTTTACCTGTTCTGGCCGCCCACTGGTTCCTGCTTCCTGGCTGGCCTCTTCCCTTTCCTATTCTGGTCACCTGCTGGCTCCCAGTTCCTGGATGGAATGTATATGAGGAGATATAATAAATAAAGATTTGTGAGGAAACATTCTAAATATAAAAATTATGCAATAGAATACAAGGTATAGATTTAAAATAAATAAAACAGAAAATGAAAATAAAAATCCTATTTGAAGTTTTCTACTTTGCACTAGGGAGTCTCTGGGTGGTGCAATCTCTTAAACACCAGACTGTTAACCACAAGTTTGGAGGTTCAGTTCACCCAAATGCACCTTGGAGAAAGGCCTGGTGATTTACCTCCAAAAACATAGTCATTGGAAACCCTATAGAATACAGTTGTACTCTGATACACATGGGAATGCCGTGAGTCAAAATGAACTTGATGGCAACTGGTAACTGGTACTTTACAAAAAGATTCTAGTCCATATTGCTGGGCAAGATAGATGTATGTGGAGAGAAGTTTGTTACACACTCTCCTCTGCCTTGAGAAATGATTTCATTAGAAAATTTTTGGAGAACTAGTGCTTAGAGCAGGAGCTCTGGTGATGTAGTGCCTAAGGCATTTGACTGCTAACCAGGAACCTGGCAGTTCAAGCCCACCAACTACTTCTCAGAAGGAAGATTGGGCAATCTACTTCCATAGAATAAAGGAATTACTTTTCTGGTAGAAATTTCCAGCTCTGTCAGTTAGGTTGTATCCTCCACTGCAGTTGTAGCAAGTGACTTTTAAATTGGTGCCTAGTCTATAAAGTAGTTATCCTGCCTCTGTGAGCTGGCATTTGGAATTATGCCTTAGCTCAAAGGGATCAGACATCTAAGAGAAATCATTGTTGTCAGCTGCTATGAAGCAAATTCCAACTCTTGATGACCTTAAGTAAAACAGAATGAGACATTACCTGATCCTGCATCATTCTCTCAATTGTCAGCATATTCATCATTGTGGTTATTGTGCCAATACATCTTGCTGAGGGTCTCTTATGTCCTCATTGGCCCTCTACTACACCAAACTTGATGTCATCTAGTGACGGAACCTGTCTGATGACGTTTCCAAATCAAGTGAGTCAGACGATGCTCTCTTGTGACCCATAAGGTTTTCAGTGGCAAATTTTTGGGAATAGATTGTCAAGCCTTTCTCAATAAAGGAAATAAACATAAATAAACAGGCCTAATATATATATTTTTTTATAAAAACAAATTGGGGAAGTCACTCATTTTCCAGAATCTTGCATTTTTTTGTTCTCTCATCTACTGTTCCCTCCCCCCTAATTTCCTGTCAATGAATGTTATGAGGTATAGAATCTGTTCATTTAAAACATACTCTTCCTAATGATGAGAGGCACTCAGAACTCATACTTTTGCTTACAGTATGGCAAAAGAAAATAGAAAGGTCAGAGATAATAATATCTTGAGAAAAATTATTCTTTGATTTTAAGCCTTGAAAACCCTTGAACTAGAACTTGTTTGGTATATCTTATGATTGATATCACTATAATATCCTCTGATCTGTCTAGTAAGAACTGGTTCACATTGGTACCTGAGATACAATCTAATGTTATTCTGCAGATGGAAGTTAAAAGCTAAAAGATGAAAGAATCTTGAATAAAGGTGAATTTACCATGAGGCAACTGAAGCTTAAATTGCAGAGCTTTTCACTTGCTCTAATCTTAACCAGACCTTGGAAGAATCTTTATCAAGGTGATCTCATGGTCATAAGTCTTTGTGTAATTTGGAAAAGTATGATATATTAACTTTGGTCCATTAAGTCTATTGATTATTATTATTATTATTATTTCCAGATTCCTTCTATCATATGGTAATAACATTCAATGTTTTAGCATTAGAGGTACCACTACCTGTCAGTTTGTCATCCTGCGGTGGCTTGTATGTTACTGTGATGCTGGAAGCTATGTTACTTTTATTTCAAATAGCAGCAGGGTCATTCATGGTGGACAGCTTTCATTGGAGCTTCCAGACTAAGATAGAGCAGGAAAAAAAGCCTGGAAATCTACATCTGAAAATTAGCCAATACAACTCTATGGCTCATAAGAAAATATTGTCTGACATAATGCTAGAACATAATACCTCTAAATTGGAAGGCAAATAAAATTCATAGTGGCCATAACAATGGACCCAAGCACAGCAAAGATCATGGAGATGGTGCAGGACTGGGCACTGTTTTCTTCTGTTGTGCATGGGTTGCTGTGAATTGGAGAAAACCTGCCAACAACTAAAAAACATAACTACAGAGAGAAGTTGATTTGGAAATACATTTAGTTTGTGAAATGTCACTATATTCATAATTCTTAGAGATCATTTGGAGCAGGATATAGACCAGGCCCTGTTAGAATGGCAAGGTAACCAGCTGTTTATTATTCATAGAATAAAAAGGACAAGGATGAGTAGAACAATACACATCATTATCTCCCTACATTCCCTGAAGTTAAGCTTCTGCCCATAGAGTATTTTTAGATCACATCCAAGTATGCCCCATTTCATGTCTTGGGAGCAGAATGCCTAAATTCCTGTCTGAAGATTAAATACCAATCAGACGGCCAAGTCTACATGACAAATAGAATTTACAGAGAATAGGTAGGGGAAAGGGCATTAAAGGGGCAAATAAAAGTAGAAAGCCCCCTGTAGGCAAGAAACATCATTTATTGCATCAGACTGGGTTAGATTTACTGGTTACAGGGAATAAGCCCTTCTTCTTTGACCCTGTTAAGATAGCTTAACAGAGTTCTGGGTTTCCTCATATGGATATCATCTGTCCCTAAAGCACATACTTTATGTCTATTAATAGTTATTATGTCCATTAGCACCTAGACAAATGGTGCATTCCTGTTCACCCAGCAGTTTGGGTAAGTAGGATATATTTTTGTAGTTTGCAGTCATGTGTATGTAGCATCAAATTATTTGTAGTGGATTCAGAGCAGAAGTGACTTCTGGAAATATTTGTACCACCCATTTTGTTGATTCTCCTGCATCTATTCTTGGAGATCAGGGATAGAAGTTGTATTGTGATAATAATAAGTTCTGTGGTAAACAACATTGGTAGTAAGTGGGTCACAGAGGAGAAAGAAGATTCTGAAATATACAGAGACAAAAGACAGTCTGTTGAAAATCCTTCCACATCAAGCATATACAATTGTAAAGTGCAGGATTTGTTTCTCATTAACATCTAGTCAAAACAGAAATATTCTCTTCTATCAGAAATGTTCTCAAAAAACATGGTATGCACCATTTTGTTTTTCTGATTTGAAAGGAACTGAAAAACTAAAGTTTATTACATCCTGTGTTTGTAAGTCATAAATCTACAGTATACTTTAAAAAAATACAAAAGCAAATATACCTATAAGTAAAATTATATGTGCTGTAGGTCTCCCAGTAACACAAAAGTATTGCTCTTGACTACTAACCTAAAAGTTAATGGTTTGAACCCACTTAGCAGCATCACAGAAAAGAAGCCTTCCAATCTGTTTCCGTAAAATTTACAGCCTAGAAAACTCTATAGAATATTTCTACTCTGTAACTCACGGACTCATCATGAGTCAGAATTGACACAATGGTAAATTTTCTTTTTCTTTTTTGGTTACACATCCTAGAAATTTTAGATGAGTTTTAGAATCACTGACGCATCTTGTCTTGGCAAAGTCTGTTAGCTGCTGAGATAAAAGCATGCAAATATACCACTGACACAGTAAAATTGTCTAAAGAAACAGCCATTAGAGTGACAAAACTCCTGTCTTTGGTGTCTTAGATATCTAGTGTTGCTGTAGCAAAAATACTACAAATGGGTGGCTTTAACAGACAAAAATTTATTTTTTTCACAATTAAGGAAGCCAAAAGTCCAAATTCAGGGCACCAACTCTCACGGAAGGCTTTCTCTGTGTTGGCTCTGCAAAAGTCCTCATCCCTTCTCTTGTTGCTGATTTTAACGTGGCATAACATTACTTGCTTAACATCTTTTATATCTCAAAAGAGATTGACTGAAGAGATACCTGGCACTAATTCTGCCTCATTAATATAACATAAACAACTATTCCCAAATAAGATTCTAACCACAGGCATAGAGATTAGGATTTGCAACAAATCTTTTTTGGGGACTCAATTAAATCCATAACATTCCACCCTTTGGCCCCTCAAAATTCATGCCTTTCCCACATGCAAAATGCATTCACTCCATCACATCTTCCCAAAAGTCTCAAATCATATCCAAATCTAAAATCTCATCTTCTGAATCATCTACATCACATATGGGCAAAACTTTAGGCATATTCCATCTTGGGAAACATTCCTCTTTATCTGTGAACCTGTGAAATCTAGACTACCAGTTGTCTCCTTCCCAAGTACAAAGGTGGAACAGTCACAAAGTATACATTTCCATTACAAATGGGAGAAATCGGAGGAAAAGAATGGATTAGGTGCACCAAGCAAGTCCAAAACTCAGCAGGAAAATTTGCATTAGATCTCAAGCCTTGAAAAAAATCCTCTGTTTTTTGGGGGGAGCTTCTTGTCACTGGCCCTGCCCTCTAGACTCTGGGTGTTGGCTGTTTTCTCTGGATTCTGGGTGGAAGGCTCTCTGCCTTGGGCTTCAGCACCACTTTCCAAGCCCACTGTTATGGCACCTCTGCTTTCTTGGCTTTGAGCAGCCCCATTTTTCCTAGTCATCTGAGTGGTGACCCAACCCACTAGATCCTGGCAAGCTTTGTTCTTCTATCCTTTGGGCATGGCAGCCCTACTCCCCCAGCTTTGGACAACCACATCATCCCTCTGGCACTCATGAAAGGCAGTCCTACTCTGGAACCAAGTTGGTGAAGATCTGAGTCTTTTAAAATTAAGAGGCCATGACTCCACCCTTTGAAATTGATGCAGTCCCACTTTCTATGCTCCTTCCAATAGTTCTGCTGATATCTGAGCTGCTCCAGTGATAATCCTTTCCTTTCATGGAGGACAATTGGTCTGTTTTCTACATGTAGAATTCCAAGATGCAGACAGAGTTCTTTCCTTTCATTTTTGTCTCTGTCTCCATCAGTCTGATTTGATGGGTTTGCTGCTGTTATAATTGGTCAGATGCATCAGTGACAGCCTTAATCTCTTTAACAGAAGATTATATATCCATGTCCCAGATGAAAATTCTAGGCACACATATCCTTAATTTGCACAACAGAATATTCCAAACCTTTAAGTTTGTTTTCATTTTGTACAGTTCATTTTTCCATTTCTTTCCTCTCTCATTTTACAATAAACAGCAAGAAGAAATCATGTGACCCTTTAGATATTGTTGAAAAATCTTCTCAGTTAAATGTCCAAGTTCATCACCTAAAAATTCTACCTTCCACCAAACATTTTAATATAATTCAGGCAAATTATTTGTCACTGCATAAAAAACACCATCCTTCCTCCATCACCCAATCGCATGTTCATCATTTTCTTTTAAAGCCTCACCAGAAGCATATTTATGATTCATATTTCTAGCAACCTTCAGTTGATGGCATCATATATATTCTCTAAAATGATGGCAACTTTTTTAATACCTCTCTTTATTCCTCCTGAACCCTCAACAGAATTGCCTTAGACATCCATAATCCTACCAATAGTCTCTTAAAGGCAATCTAGGCTTTTACTTTTAGGCTTTTACTATTAGGTACCATAAAAGACTTCCAGATTCCACACTGTAGATATTTGTTAGCACAGACTCCCCATTCTTGGTAACAAACTCTGCTGCTCTAATAGAAATACCAAAAGTGGGTGGCTTTAAAAAACAGAAATTTATTTTCTCACAGTTCAGAAGGCTAGAAATCCAAATTCAGTGTGCCAGCTCTAGGGAAAGGTTTGCTCTGTCGGCTCTAAAGGAAGATCCTTGTCTCTTCTGAGCTCCTGTTCCTGAGCAATCTTTATGTGACTTGACATCTCTCTTCCCCTATCTCTGCTTGCTCATTTTCTTCTTTTATTTATTTTATATCTCAAAAATATATTGACTCAATCTTTTGACTCACCCCTAATCCTGCCCATTAACAAAACACAAAGAATCCATTCCAAAAGGGGAGTTTAGCCACAGGAATGGAGGTTAGGATTTAAAGCACATCTTTTTTGGGGTACTCAATTCAATGCACAACATATGATAGTAATAAGCAGTATAAGTTGTACAATAAATAATGCAAGTATTCAACTGTATATCTCACTACTGTGTAGTTGCAATTTCAAATAACTTAAATTGCATTTGAATTATGGTGTTGGTGAAGAATTTGAAAATATTGTGGACTGCTAGAAGAACTAACAAATCTATCTTAGAAAAAGTACAGCCAGAATGTTCCTTAAAAGTGAGAATGGACAAACTTCGTCTCACATACTTTGGTCATGTTGTCAAAAGGGACTGGTTCCTGGAGAAGGTTATTATTTTGGTTCTCTAGTGCCACTCCAACAGAAATAACATGAACAGTTTTTCTCACAGAAAAACTTCAACAGTTTATTCCTTTACAGTTTAGTAGGCTAGAAAGTCCAAGTTCAAAGTGCCAGGTCTAGGGGCTGGGTGAAGGCCCCTTGGCTTTGGGCTTCAGCTCTGCTCCTTGGTCTAGGCCCACTGAAGCTGGAAGCTTTTCTTAACTGAAGTAACTGCTGGCTGCCATGGCTGACAAACACATGGTTGACAAATAAAATGGTATAGCCCCAAGATTGTCAAATATGGCAGAGCACAAGTTCAAGTTCAGAGACAGTTCAAAGATTGGCAGGAAACATGACAGGCTGCTGAATGAAGATATGGCTATATCCATGGTCCAAGGTGCCAAAAAGCTTGGAGAACTTTCTCAAAGCTGTCTTCTTATATACTGGAAGCTGACCACATCTGTAAGGAAGTTACTCAGCTATTCCAGTAATTCTTGCTATAGAGTTGATTACTAGTCTCATTATAAGGAATAACTATATCCAGCTGCCCAGCCACTCAAAACCAGGCCAAGCCAAATTGGCACACAACTTTGACTACCAAAGATACCATGCTTAGTAAAGTAGAGGTTCACTGAAAAGGGAGCAGATACTGAATTAGATGGATTAACACAGTGGCAGCAAAGATGAGCTCAAGCATAGCAAGGATTAGAGGACTGTGCAGGACCAGGCAGTGCTTCATTCTGTTGTACATAGGGTCACTATGAGTCAGAATGAGCTTGGCAGTACCTAAGAACAACAGCAAAACAAGTATGTACACCCATGTTCATGGCAGCACAATTCACTATAGCTAAGAGATGGGAACAACCTAAATGCCCATCAACAGATGAATGGATAACTAAATTATGGTACATTCACAAAATGCAATATCATGCTACATTAAAGTAATGAAGAATACATGACTCATCTCACAATGTGGATGAATTTGGAGGACATTATGCTGAAGGAAATAAGTTGGTCATGGAAGGACAGATATTGTATGAGCTCATTATTGTAAAAATCCCAGGAAAGATTTACTTAGGGAAAGAAATTCACTTTTTTGGTTACTGGACATGGGAAGGAAGGTGAGGAAAAATTTCACACTAGTTCGGGGGCACATGTTGATTTGGGTGACACTGGAGAAAGGAAAGACACTGAAATGTGCATATAGGATGTAGACAAAAGAGGCAAGTAATAGTATATGAAAAAAATAAAATAAAGATTACACCCAAGAAATAAATTAATTAAATAAAGTACAACTATTAATTTCTCAAAATCCAGAGAAAAAAAGAGTGAAGAAAATAAAAAGCACATGTTAGCAATTAGTTCAAATTATTAAAGAATCATGTGAACCTCAGCCTCCATGGATTCTAAGACCAGAAGACCCAGATGGTATCGAGTTACCAGTGCCAACCACTCTGAATGGTATAAAAGTAGGAGTTTCCAGATAAAGTAGGAGAAAAATGTGGAATAAAACTCAAAAGAACAAAAAGGACTGGGCTTACTAGTCTGATAGAGACTGGTGGAAACCCTGAGACTATTTCCCTTAGATACTCTTGAGCCTGGAACTGAACTCACCCCTGTGGCTCAACTTTCATTGAAATGATAATCAGGCCATAACGTGAACAATAATACCAGGGAAGAATACACTCATTAAAGCAGCCAACTATATGAGATCAAAAGGTCAGTACTTGCCTACAGATAAAGAATAGAAGACAGGAGGGAATAGGAAAGAAGAATGAATGGAAGTGGTAAATATAGGTAGGAAACAGAAAGAGTGCTATTACAGTGTGAGGATTGCCATCAATGTCATTAAAAAAGTTCATATGAATTGTTGACTGGAAAATCAATTTGCTTGGTAAACTTTCACCCAAATCACAATAAAAAGTAAAAAAAAACAATAAAAATTACTATGAAAAATAATAATCTTAAATAATGAAAACTTCAAATTAATTGCTAAAAGTTTACTTTATATATTTCTCATAAGCACTTGAGAAAATGTCAAAATGTGGGGGCAAAAAAAGTGTAATTTAGTTTCCAAAAAGAGTTGATTTAAAAAACTGGAAATATTGCATAAAGTGAAGTAATAAGTAAACCAGACATTAAATATCATTTCATTATTGCAGATTACCCAGTGATTGTTATAAATTATTGGTGTTTATTGGGTATTTCTGTTATAATAGAAAACACTACATAAAATTTTAACTGTTTCACCAACTTAAAACAATCTGTCTTAGGCTGGGTTCTCTAGAAATGCAAACCAATGAAGCATATCTACATATCTATACCAATATCTATCTATCTATCTATCTATCTATCTATCTATCTATCTATATATATATATATACAGAGAGACAGAGAGATTTATCTCAAGGAAGTGGCTCACACAGTTGTAGAGGCTGCCAAGTCCACAGGACAAATGTCAAGCTGGAGGCTTCTCTTGACTCATGCAGTTGCCAAAATTAGCAGACAGTATAGCAGGCTAATGCTTTAGAGGACGACAAATTCAAGATTGGAAGGTGAAATGGCAGATTGTCACAGGCTTCAAAGGCAACAATCCCAAGATGGACAGGTAATATGTCAGGCCACGGTTCAGATCCAGGAACCAATGATGTTGATGAACTAGATGCAGGATCAAAATCCAGCAGAAAGCCAAAGAATTATTCCAGGTGGTCCACATATATATTGGAAGGAGGTCATACTACTGAGGAAACTCCCTTTCAACTGATTGGCTGCCCATAGCACATCTCATCATGGAAGTAATTACATTACATTAGATTTCATCATGGGGGATGACTACCTCATAACTACTAAACCACTTAGAATCATGGTCCAGCAAAGTTGACACACTGCCTTAACCTATCTATCATATTATCTATCTAAGATGTTATTCTGTAAAATGAAACAAGTCCTGAACAATTGTAACTAATTTTTAAGTATGTAGGATATATTCTTTGAATTGCTCATTTCTTTACTCTCTTTGGAGAAAGAGCTGCCCTCAGAGTACTGGAACGCAAAACCAAAACAACCACTGCCGTGGTATCGGATCCGACTAGTAGCGACCCCTCCTTGGGTTTCCAAGGCACTATCACTACAGTAGTGGATTGCCCAACATTCCTTTCAAGCAGTGGCTGGAGAGTTTGAACCACCATCCTTCTGGTTAGCAGTCAATGCCTTAGACACTTGTCAGAGTACTAGAAGTTACTGACTATTCCACTATTTTGCAAAGTTTATTCTTTTTCTTTGGAGTCTGTCTTATCAATGGAGTTTTTAAAACATCCTTGCCTGGTTTTTGGAGCATTTTCTTTCCTTTTTACTTTTCTGTCTGTCTTGGTTCTCTAGTGCTGCTATAACATAAATACCATAAGTGGATGACAACAAACAGGAATTAGTTCTCTTTGAATTTAGGAGGTTAGAAGTCCAAATTCGGAGTGCTGGCTCTAGGAGCTAGGTGAAGGCCCCTCAACCTTGAGTTTCAGCTTTGCCTCTTATTTCAGGTTCATTGGAACTATAGGCATCTCCTAACTCTGACTTCTTGAGACTGTGCAGTTTTACCTGCCAACCTTGGCTATGTCAGCCTCAGCAGCCATCAGCATAGTCCCTGTGCTGAGATCCTTTTAGGATCAAGAGACACAAAGAGAGAAATACTTCCATTAGAGCTGGCATACTGAACTCAGACTTCTGACCTCCTAACTTGTGAGAGAATAATTTCTGTTTGCTAAAGCCATCAATTGTGGTATTTATGTTACAGCAACATGAGATAAATAAGATAACACCAGTGCAATAGGAACATTGATGAAAAACATTTTAATGCTATCATGAGTTCAAAATCTTAATCAATACACAAGAATACCTTAAATGCTCTGCAATTATACAATGTATAAGAGAAGAAAATTTGATAGAACTTTTCACAAATTTGACAAAAATCCAAAAACATTAAATTGTGCTCTTAAGTTGTGAAATTTAAGATTTCCTAAGCTATAAATGAAGGTAGTGAGTTTATGCTAATGAGGATGAAACAATTCAGAAGAAGAGTGTGAGAATCGTTGCACAAATTGGAGAATATAAACAGTGTCATTGAATTACACATGTAGCACTTGTGGAATTGGTGTATCTTCTGTTGCACATTTTTAATAAAAAATAATTTAAAAAAATATATATATATATAGTAGTCAAAACATGTACCTTCCAAATTTTGATGGTTTCACTTTTCCCTCATTGTTGTAGTTGTTGTTAAGTGCCGTCGAGTCATTTCCGACTCATAGAGACCCCATGCACAGCAGAACGAAACACTGCTCAATCCTGCACCATCTCCATGATCCCTGCTGAAGTGGGACAGAGGAGCAGTCAGCCGCAGAGACCCAGGTAAGGGTGGTAGGAGAGGTTTCCAACAAGGAGACAAACTTGTCTGTCAGATTGTCCTACCGTGGTGTCATGTTGATGTGAGTTTTGAGGCTGAGCCACTGTATTTCAAACCCAGTGGGATGCACATGGTGCACAGGGATCAACCCAGCTTACAGACTGAGACAGACTATGAAGAAGGAGGAGGCCATCCACTTCTCAAAGAATTGGCCAGGGAAAACCTTATGAATAGCAAAGAAACACTGTCTGACACATTACCGTGCAACTTTATGAATAGTCCGCTTAGGTTAGAAGGCTCTCAAAATAGGACTGGGAAAGAGCTGCATCATCAGAGGAAACCCAGCCTTACTAATATGGATAAGGTAAAGCTTTCAAGACCTTCATTTGCTGACGTGGCACCACTCAAGTTGAAGAGAAAAAGCTGCAGACATCCATTAATCATCGGAACATGGAATGTATGAAGTATGAATCTAGGAAAATTGGACGTTGTCAAAAATGAAATGGAACGGATAAAGATTGATATCCTCAGCATTGTTGTTGTTGTTGTTGTTAAGTGCTGTCGAGTCGTTTCTGACTCATAGCGACCCCATGCACAGCAGAACGAAACACTACCTGATCCCGCGCCAGTCCCACAATCCTTGCTATACTTGAGCCCATCATCGCAGCCACCGTGTCAATCCATCTCGTTGAAGGCCTCCCCCTCTTTTGTCGACCCTCCACCCTACCAAGCATGACATCCTTCTCCAGGGAATGGTCCCTTCTGACAACATGACCAAAATAGGTGAGACGAAGTCTGGCCATTCTTGCTTCCAAGGAGCATTCTGGCTGCACTTCCTCCAGGACAGATCTGTTAGTTCTTTTAGCAGTCCATGGTACTTTCACCATTCTCCTCCAGCACCACAACTCAAAAGCATCAACTCTTCTTTGGTCTTCCTTATTCATTGTCCAGCTCTCACATGCATACGAGGTGATTGGAAATATCATGGCTTGTGTCAGGCACACTTTAGTCCTCAAGGAGATATCCTTGCTCCTCAGCACTTGAAACAGTTCCTTCGCAGTTGACTTTCCCAATGCTACACATCGTCTAATGTCCTGACTGCTGCTTCTGTTGGCATCGATTGTAGAACCAAGCAATGTGAACTCTTTGACACCCTCAATCTTCTCTCCATTTATTGTAATGCTGCTCATTGGTCCAGTTGTAAGGATTTTTGTTTTCTTTATGTTGAGATGTAATCCATACTGCAGACTGTATTCTTCAACCTTCATCAGTAGGTGCCTTAAGTCATCCTCACTTTCAGCAAGCAAAGTTGTATCGTCTGCATATCTCAGGTTGTTAATGATTCTTCCTTCAATCCTGATACCATGTTTTTCTTCATATAGTCCATCTTCTCGGATTATTTGCTCAGCATATAGATTGAATAAGTGTGGAGAAAGGATACAACCCTGACACACTCCCTTCTTGATTTTAAACCATGTAGTGTCCCCTTGTTCTGTTCGAACGACAGCCTCCTGGTCAAGGTACAGATTCCTCATGAGTACAGTCAAATGCTCAGGAATTCCCATTCTTCTCAATGTTATCCATAATTTGTCATGATCCACACAATCAAATGCCTTTGCATAGTCAATAAAACACAAGCAAACATCTTTCTGGTATTCTTTGCCTTGAGCCAAGATCCATCTGACAACAGCTATGATATCCCTTGTTCCACATCCTCTTCTGAATCCGGCTTGAACCTCTGCAAGTTCTCTGTCAATATACTGCTGCAAACGTTTCTGAATTATCTTCAGTAAGATCTTACTTGTGTGCGATATTAATGATATTGTTCTATAATTTCCACATTCTGTGGGATCACCTTTCTTTGGAATGGGCATAAATATGGATCTCTTCCAGTCAGTTGGCCAGGTAGCTGTCTTCCAAATCTCTTGGCATAACTGAGTGAGTGCCTCCAATGGGGCATCTGTTTGTTGAAATATCTCAATCGGTATGCCATCAATTCCCAGAGCCTTGTTCTTTGCCAGTTCTTTCATTGCAGCTTTGACTTCTTCCTTCCTTACCAGTGGTTCTAGATCATATGCCACTTCCTGAAATGGATGAAGATTGATCAGTTCTTTTTGGTACAGTGACTCTGTGTATTCCTGCCATCTTCTCTTGATGTTTCCTGCATCATTCAATATTTTGCCCATAGAATCTCTCGCTATTGCAACTCGAGGCTTCAATGTTTTCTTCAGTTCTTTCAGTTTGAGAAATGCCAAGCGTGTTCTTCCCTTTTGGTTTTCAGACTCCAGGTCTTTGCACATTTCATTATAGTAATTGGCTTTGTCTACTCGAGCTGCTCTTTGAAATCTTCTGTTCAGCTCTTTTACCTTTTCATTTCTTCCATTTGCTTTAGCTATTCTCCGCTTAAGGGCAAGGTTCAGAGTCTCTTCTGTCATCCACTTTGGTCTTCTCTTCTTTTCTTGTCTTTTTAGTGGTCTCTTGTTTCTTCATGGATAATGTTCTTGATATCTTCCCATAATTCATCTGGATTTCATCTGAGAACAAGGCTCCTCAGCATTAGTGAGCTGAAATGGGCTGGTTTCGGCCGTTTTGAATCAGACATCCATGTGATCTACTATGCCGGGAATGACAGTTTGAGGAGGAATGGCATGACATTCATCATCACAAAGAATGTTTCAAGATCTGTCTTGAAGTACAAAGCTGTAAGTGATAAGATAATATCCACATGCCTACAAGGAAGATCCGTTTCCCCCATTAGCTACAAGAAATAAGAGTTTCTTTCAAGGTAGTAACATAGAAACATTACAGTTTATTACTTGTACCTGCACTTTGTTTTGTTGTTAATAGGGTCATTATGAGTTGGAGCCAACTCAAGCTCACCTAACAACAACAACAATAACAACTTGCACCTTGCTCTGGACAATTAAAGCCATGGTTTTCTTGTTGTTTGTTGTTGTTGCTATGTGCTGTGGATTCAGGCCCAATTCATAGTGACCCCTTCTTGGGTTTCCGAAGTGGTATCACTATGGAAGTAGATTGCCCTACCTTCCTTCCGAGGAGTGGCTGGGGGATTTGAACCACCAGCCTTCTGGTTAGCAGTCAAGTGCCTTAGCACTATGCTACCAGAGCTTCCTTCTTTTTGTTAGGTCTGTATTATATTTAAAAGCAACCAATCAACCCCATAGTCCCTGTACTCATTGTTGTGTGCCATCCAGTTGATTCTGACTCATGACAATCCTATAGGAGAGAGCAGAAGTGCCCCATAGGGTTTTCCAGGCTGCAGTCTTCACAGGTGAGGATTGCCATGTCTTTTTTCTTATAGAGCTATTGGTGGGTTAGAACTGCTTGTCCTTCAGTTAACAGTTGAAGGATTAAGCATTGTGCTGTGAAGCCTGATTTTATACTCTTTAATTTTCCTAAAATATTCTATGGCAGAAACTACTTGGTAACCCAGAGTTTTTTCTCCTGAAAACATTTGGATCCTAGATGACCATATGTGATAATTTAATGCTGTTTTGCTATAGCAAACCATGTCCTACTAGTGTCTTATTTATCATTTCAATAGGGTAATTTATGTCTTATATCTAATCAGATTGGGGGAAAAAAAAGAAAGAAAAACTACTTCATTTTTAAGATTCTGCTGTCCTAGGTGAACCTTGAACATATTATGCTGAACAAAATAAGCTATATGTCAAGAAATTTGTCCAACTGACTAGAAGTGATCCATATTCATGACTGTTCCAAAGGTAAGCAACCAAACAGAATGCAGAAATTATTGAACAATATAACTTATTTCACATGCTAGCAAAATGTGGCTGAAGACACTTAAAAAATGGTTGCAGCCATACATCAAGAGGAAACTGCCAGAAGTTCAAGCATTATTTAGAAGAGGATATAAAATTAAGGTTATAATTGCTGATATGAGATGGATTTTGGTCGAAAGCAAAGAATAGCAAAAAGATGTTGACCTGTGTTTTATTGACTATGCCAAAGCATGTGAGTATGTGGATTATAATAAATTTTATCTTCTCATTTCAACCTGAAATACTACTTTTAGCATTTTATATGGGGTATCACAGTTTGAACTTCTTCATTTTTTTCCCCCCATGGAACTATTGTAATTTTGCGCTCTTTTTTGATGGATAGTTTTGCCAAGTAAAGTGGGTTTTTTTTTTTTTTTTTTTGGACTATTTATTTTTTGTTTGTTTTAATTTTTTTCCAGAACTTTAAATATCTCATCTCACTGCCTTCAGAAATCTTCATGGTTTGAGAAGAGATTGGCACTTAATCACACTGAAGATCTCTTGTATATGATGAGTAACATCTCTCTTGCTCCTTTCAAAATTATTTCTTTATCCTTAGTTTTTGATAGCTTACTTACAGTATGTCTCAGTGTGGATCTCTCCCCCCCACACACACTTGGAGTTCTTTGAGTTCTTGAAAGTATAGATTCATGTTTTTCATCAAATCCAACACATTTTCAGCCATTATTTCTTCAGATATTCTGTCTCTTCTGTGATTTCTATAATGCATGTTTGTCTGCTTAATGGATTTCCAAATGTTCCTTAGACTCTGTATCTTTTTCCTGTTTCTCCAACTTGATCATTTCAATTGTCCCATTATCAAGTTCATTGATTCTTTCTTCTGCTGTGGAACCCCACTACAGATATTTTTAAATTTTATTGTAGTTATTAAAGAAACATTTAATCTATTTTAGATGCTTTGGAAAGCAAACCCCCTATGCTTTATTTTTCCTGTGCATAATTTTATGTAGGGAAGACTTGTGTAAGCTGATTTGTTTTGTTATCACACTGATCTTTTTCCCTGGAGGACAGTCCCAACTCTATATCCCTTTTATGAAAAACTTAGCTGTTATGTTGAATTAACCAACATAACAAGATTGTGTTAAGCTCTAGTTGGAGTGGCAGTCTCCTCCTCTTCATATAGTTTGCTATCTCTTCTCCCAAGAATTAATCATATCTTTTTCTTCCTTTCCATTCCATTCCTAAGGGGATTGTTGCTTGAGTCAAACATTAGATTGGCTATTGTGTTTATGTAATGTCTTGTGATGAACAACGAGATCAAGAATAAAATATACATAAAGATGGCCTCTCTCTTCATTTACATTAAAGGTGAGAGAGGTAGACAAAGCTAAATTTGTTCTCACCTGGAGAGGGTATGGTTTAGTCCTATTCATTCTCTCTTTCTCAATTTACTTTTGACATTAATCTCTTTTAATGGAGGTTAACTGGACCTCTCCTCAAAAGGACTCAGGTGACTGATTCAATATTCTCTGCCTTTGAACTTGAAAATAAGTTGCATTACTCTCCCTTTGTTTCTTCTAGTCAGTAGGTACAAATTTATCCACTATGCACCAGTTTGTTGTTGTTGTTGTTGTTATGTGCCGTCGAGTCAGCCCTGACTCATAGCGACCCCTCCTTGGGTTTCCGAGGCAGTATCACTACGGAAGTAGGATTGCCCAACCTTCCTTCCGAGGAGTGGCTGGTGGGTTTGAACCGCCAGCCTTCTGGTTAGCAGTCAAGTGCCTTAGCCACTATGCTACCAGAGCTTACTGTAATTCTCCACTTTGACTTGAAGATGAATTTGAAGTTAGTAATAAAGGTCATTTTGCCATATTTGTCTTGGTAGTAAAAGGTTAAAAGCAGAATCAGAAATTCAGAATTTCATTTCTCACTCAATCTCTAATTAAAGATATGTATTGGCTGCTCATTGTGACATGCCTTAAAGTGGCAAAGGATCAATTTGGCTTAATTTTTTCATAATTAGACAAAATTATTTTGGCCAAACGTTCAAAGAGGATAAGATGCCAATTTTTATATTTAATTTCTGTACATGTGTGAAACACTTAATGTTATTTGCAGATACTGAAGTCCTTTTACAATTAATAAATGCTATAATAATAATTAGTTTCCTTTTGTTTCATTCTAATTTTTTCAAATAGGTCAAAGAATTCAATGCCAGTAAAATTTCTCAGTGGAAATGAAGTAAGAATATAAAATTAGTGATAAAATTAAAAAATAAATATCATAACAAATGAATTTTATTTCATTATGAATATCTTTATCAAATAACTGCAACCTTCCTTAACTGTATCTTCTTAACTATGTACTCATTTTGTAAACCCAATAAATATATTGAATAAAATCTTACATTAGGAAGCTATTAATTATATTCATGCATAAAACTTATTATTACTGCCTTCATTAATAATCACCAAAAATAAAAATTAACATTTAAAAATTTATAAATTTGAGAAAAATAGAAAGAAAGTGCTTATATTACATACTTTTTTAAAAAATCAGTCTATCAATTAGTCAATCAAAAATCTCTAGGCTTTACGCTTATCATTTCTCAACATAAAGAAAAAGTGCTATTTTCCCATTTGCTCCTTTCTTAATCAAGTATCTTTTGTTTTGTATATATTCTTTTATTATTATAATACATTAAACTTAAAAAAATCTTCCTTTCTATTATGGTTCTATTGATTATAGAAATAGCAGAACAATCTATTTCAAATTTCACTCAGTAATGAAGAAAATCTATAAGTACACAGAATTTAAAAATCCAGAGGCATATCTTGTTCAAATTGTCTTGACTATTAAATAAATAATTACAAATTAAATAAACAGTATTTGTACCAGAGCATATGTTTTAATTATCAGGTTGAATCAGAGGTTACTGACCACAACTCAGTCAAAGTACATTCTTCACTCATGTTTTATAAATACATTTATCTTAAAGGTGCACATAAAATTGACTTTATACACTTTTTGGACAAAATCTACTACTAGACTTCAATTTTAATCTCAATCTTCCAAAGGTTGAATTCTGAGTGCCTATATCATGCCATTTTTGGCACTTTTCACCTTACTTTCTACATGATTAAAGATTCATCATGATGACATATGTGTTCACCAAATATTTTTTTCAGAAAAAAACTATTAGTAATTTGAACAAAATATTTATAGTCAGAAATGACTTGATGGCAAACGGCAAAGTTTTTTTTTTTTAAGTAATAACTAAATATTTGCATATGAATTTAGTAAACATTCTAGGTGTAGCCTGCAGTGAAAAATCTCTATCTGTTTTATACGTTAACATTCTCTCAGTCACAGTTAAACTATAATAATTATTATAAATAAGATCACTGAATGAAGAACATTCAAATAGTTTAACAAGAAAATGAACTTATAATTATTACAAACACAAGTTGCATTAGCTAAGTAACTTTAAGAATAATGTACTATTTGAGTTAACAAACATTTATAAACTATAATAATACAAGATATTAATATAAAGAATATATTATAAAACACTATTAATTTGAAGAAGATATTAAAGAGTAATAGTAGATTTAAGCATGTTGTAGTCTTATAAACTTGCTTGCTGTTTTAGTGTTTCCAAAGTTAAGAAAAATGAACTTTAATGGCTCTTTATTTTGAGAAAATACCTTATTTATTTAGATCATAAATCTTGAAAGTATTAGGTAGAATTATTCATATTTCATGAAGAAATATTAGAAGCAGAATGTCAATTTTGTTATCTAAAAATTTATACTAAAACCCACAAAAAATCAAACTCACTGCCATCGAGTCAATTCCAACTCATAGAGACCTCCTTGGGGTTTCTGAGGTGGTAAATTTTTACAGAACTCGATTGTTCAGTTTTCCTTCAGCAGAGTGGCTGGTGGGTTTGAACACAAGCCTTCTGGTTAGTGGTCAAATGCCTTAGGCATTTGAGACTATGCCACCAGAGCTCCTTGAAATTTATACAGAAGAAAAATACTTCAAAATGATATCTAACTCTCATCTATGATAAATCACCTTTTGATGTAAACATTATGAAGAATAAAAGAAAATATAAGAGAAATTGAGTTACTAAAAATATATTTCTTCTCACTGATCTAGCTTCTAAAAACCCAAATTTATAAGAATGTTTTATAGAGAGAATTTCATATTGTCTGAAGTCTATGAAGGCCAAATTTGTAAACACAAAGCTTGTCAAAATTATTGCTAACATATGCCAATAGTTCAGTAATTGAAAAATAGTGACTATCTCTTATATTATCTCTTATATCCTAAGCTAATAATTATACATACAATGTTCCTTCTAAGGAGCTCTGGTAGCATAGTGCCTAAGGCAGTTGACTGCTAACCAGAAGGCTGACGGTTGGAAGGAAGATAGGGCAATCTACTTTCGCAGTGATACTGCCTCGGCAACCCAAGGAGGGTTCGCTATGAGTGAGGTCCCACTCAATGGCACATAACAACAAACAATAGAGGTTTCAACACACACTGTTAATTAACCTAGCTTATCTTGAGTTACCATCAATCATCTGTCAGTTTATCATACTGAGGGGGCTTGCATGTTGTTATGAGGCTGGAGGCCATGACACCAGTACTTCAAATAGCTGCTGGGTCATCCAAAGAAGACAAGTTTCAGCAGAGCTTCCACACTAAGACAGACTGGGAAGAAGGATGGGGCCATCCACTTCTGAAAAACTTGATCAGTGAAAACTTTATGAATAACAGTGAAACATCATCTGATATATTATTGTAAAATGTTATGAATATCCCCGAAATATTGTCTGATATAGTGCCAGAACATGAGCTCCTCAGATTGGAAGGCACTCAAAATACAACTGGGAAAGAGCTGTCTCCTCAAAGTCAACTTTAATGACAGGGATGGACTAAAGCTTTTGGGACCTTCATTTGCTGATGGGGCACAACTCAAAATGGGAAGAAGAAGCTGCAAACATTAATAATCAGAGCATTGAATGTATGAAGTATGAATCTGGAAAAGTTAGAAGTTGTCAAAAATGAAATGGAATGCATAAAGATTGGTATCCTAGGTAATAGTAAGCTGAAATGCATTGGTGTTGGCCATTTTGTATCAGACAATCATATGATATACTATAACTGGGAATGAAAGATTGAAGAGTAATGGCTCTGCATTCATTGCCAAAAGAATGTTTCAAGATCTATCCTAAAGTACAATGCAGTCAGTGATACGATAATATCCATACACGTACAAGGAAGACCCCTTAATACTACTATTATTCAAGTTTATACACCACCCACTAAGGCCAAAGATGAAGAACCTGAAGATTTTTACGAGCTTTTGCAGTGTGAAATTGACCAAACACAGTCAATCAAGGTGATGATCACTGGTGATGAAAAAATTGGAAACAAAGAAGGGTCATCTGTAGTTGGAGTGCATTGCCTTGGTGACAGAAAGATGTCAGAGATCTCATGAGAGAATTTTGCAAGACCAATCACTTATTCATTGCAAACACCCTTTTCAACAATGTAAGCAGCAGCTATACATGTGGACCTTGTCTGATGGAATACATAGAAATCAGATCAACTGCATGTGTGGAAAGAGACAATGGAGAAGTTCAATATCTTCAGCCAAAACAAGGCCAGGAGCTGACTGTGGAATAGAGCATCCATTACTCATATGAAAATACAAGTTGAAGCTGAAGACAATTAAAACAAGTCCACACGAGCCAAAATATGACCTTGATTATATCCCACCTGAATTTAGAGATCATCTGAAGAATAGATTTGAAGGATTGAACACCAGTGCCTGAAAACCTGATGAGCTGTGATATGACGTCAAGAACAACATACATAAAGAAAGAAAAAGGTCACTAAAAAGATATGAAGGGAATAAAAGACCAAAATGGATGTCAGAAGAGACTCTGAAACTTGCTCTTGAAAGGAGAGTAGCTAAAGTGAATGGAAGAAATGACAACATATAAGAGCTGAGAAGATTTCAAAGAGCACCTTGAGAAGACAACGTAAAATATTATAATAAAATGTGCAAAACCTGAATTTAGAAGACCAGAAGGGAAAAACAGTCTTGGCATTTCACAAGCTGAAAGAACAGAAGAATAATTCAAGTCTTGAGTTGCAATATTGAAGGATTCCATGGGCAAAATATTGAAAGATGGAGGAAGCATCAAAAGAAGGTGGGAGCAATACACAGTCACGGTGCATAAGAGAATTGGTGGATGTTCAGCTATTTCAGGAGGTGGCGTATGATCAAAGTGGGTTTGAACCATCAACCTTTTAGTTAGCAGTGAAAGAATTTAACCCTTGCACCACCATAGCTTCTCTTATGTAAATACAAGTCTCAAAACAATTCTAAACACGTAATGGCTCAGTGACATTAGCTTGCGTAATCTATAACTTCCTGTTCTCTTTAACCTATTTCTGGAGCCAACAAGTCATTTTCTAGAGCAGTATTTCCATAAAGGGCACTAGTAGTTGGTGGCTAAGAGCTCAGACCAGGGCTAGACTTCTCCAGTGAGTGACCTTGGGCAAGTATTTCATCTCTCTTAACTGTTCTTCCTTATAGAGCTTCTGTCAAGGTAAATACATCAATACACGTAAAACCCTTAAACCAAAAACCAAACACACTCCGGTGGAGTCGGATCCGACTCATAGTGACCCCTTCTTGGGTTTCCAAGGCAGTATCTCTATGGAAGTAGATTGCCCAACCTTGCTTCTGAGGAGTGTTTGGTGGGTTTGAACCACCAGCCTTCTGGTTAGCAATCAAATGCCTTAAGCACTATGCTAGCAGAGGTCCCATATAAAAACCTTAGAAGACCAAAAACTTCAAACTCACTGCCATCAAGTAGATTCTTGCTCGTAGCTACCACCATTGGGTTTACAAGCCTGTAAATCTTTATGGAAGCAGACTACCTCGTCTTTCTTCCATGGAACAGCTGATGGGTTCAAACCACCAACCTTTTGGTCAGCAGCCAAAATGCTTTAACCACTATACCACCAGAGCTCCTTACTGTTGTGTTCAACACATACGCAACTCTTAATTTTACTTTTTCTCCATGATTATTATTATACTTTTTATTTTTCAATCTCCTCTCCCCATAGGTAAAAAAGTTTAATCTCTGAATCATGTTGTTTTCTCTCACCAAGTTGACCTCCAATCCATGAAGACAGCATGTACAACAGAACTAAATGCCTGCCCTTGCACTATCCTCATGATAAATTGTGGCTGTACCCCAGGCCCATTGTCTGGGATTTGAACATGAGTCTCTTTTATGGAAAGTGAGAATTCTACCACTGAACCACAATTGCCTCTAGAATACACTGCAGGGCTTCATAAATGCTTGCTCGGTAAATGTTACAGTTCACCTCTTGCTACGTCTTCTTCTTAGTCTGTATTTATTTTCAGCATTTACTTGTTTAGCTGGTCCTTTTCTCTGAAAGGTTTTGAAAATCTTCTGTTTGCATATCAAACTCATTTTTGAAGGGCATTTATAAGTTATACGCTAGAGGACTTTAGTAAACATGCACATTCTATGAATGTTACTGCTTGAAATTTTAACTCTAATTGCATCATCATATTTTTATGCTTCTACATTATTCGCTCTGGGGAGAGAGGGGAAAACTAATTTGCAAAGTTTATATTACATTTAGTAATTATGGATTTGGATTTTAAGTCAATCCTAAACTAATTGATTTGTGTGAACATTTATCTTTAGTAAATTTTGCTTTCAATTAATTTTAAATGATTTTATTTCAAGGAATTTCTAGACAGCAAAGAACTTTTTTGAAAAATGAACGTTAAAACCCTTCAAAACCCTATGTACTCACTGTGAGTACAAGCCTGCATGGTTGTTGTAAAAAGAAATACTTAATGAAGCATATTTGGGGTTTAGAATGAGCCCCTGATACTAGTGGAATTTGATCCTTGACAGATGTACTTGTGGCAGGATTTGCCAACCCTGATTTAAAGCCATAACATCTTCAAAGAAGTAATCAGAATATAATCATGTGTGTTCCCAGCTCTTCCTATCAGAACCGATTTGGGTCTGCTGGGGAGGAGACACTGACCTTCTATCTGTAATCCAATTGCATGTACCTTCTACAGAGGAGAGGAAAGTATTTTTCTCCTGTCATGATTTGTAGTGTCATAAATACAGTCCTTATATATTTTTGTGTCCTATATTTGATCATATAATGATCTACGAATAAAGCTGTTAATAAAAATGTTTGGCAGTTGATTACTTTCTTAAATATGCTACATTGATCAAACTCATAAACCATTTTGCTTTCAAAGTTAAATGCAGAAGGGAAATTAATGATATTTTTTCATATAATCCTTTCTCTGGTTGCTGAGACATCTTTGGGACAAAATGAAGATATTTTGCCACTAATGCTACACTATTTCTTTTCTTCCCCACTCGCTTGCCTTTCCATTCCTTTTTATTGCCCATTGACTTTGGTTACATCACTCAATAAGCTTGTAGGATATTTTGAAATGAGTATGAATAGATTTAAATAAATAAATATTATTAAAGGGATTCTATAGATTTATGGAAGTGCAAGATTTTTAAATGTCTCACACGTAAGTTGCCTGTTTTCAGAAAAGACTAGCCCAGAAAGTTAATGTTAAAACTTTCTGAGGAATTTGATTACTCACGTACTCTATGGGTAGCTGGTTGTTTGTTTGCTTGTTTATTTTTAAGTAGCATTTAGAATTATTGGCTATTTTATTTCTGCAATCTTTCTCATTTTTTAAATAAAGCTACTCCGTGTTTTAATATGTTTTATCTTAACTGAGTTTTTTAAAACAGATCACCAATTATTCATGAATATCATAATATATGGTTTGTTTAAATCAGTGCTCAACTGGTAGAAAATAACAATATTCCTATAGAATGTTGCTTTGGAGCCCAATACCCACATCTCAATATATTTCTCAGTTGAAGTTGAGGACCACAGGAAATTCAGTATTATCAGACTGTAAAATATTGTCTACTTTATTTTAGCCATGTCCTCATGTGTGCACAAGAATTTTTGTGTGTTAAAAAGAAATGTTTATAGCTGTTTACTATTTATTTTTGTTGATTTACATTTTTTTCAAATGGAATTTTGTTCTATTTTTATTATATCATGGCAAATTTTAATATTAATCATAGGACTTAATTATCAAACCAAATATTAAAATATTGTAATGCATTCATTGTACTCATTGCACTTAGAGGTCCACTGCACCTCAGCCTATCTTTACATTAAAATACTCAGTATACATTTCAATAATGGCACATTATAATTGTCTATATTTTTTATCTTTCTGTTGAGGTTAGACTGCAACATCCTGTGCTAAAGTAGAGTTGATAAGCTTCAAAACTCCCATCCTTGAGTCATAATGTTAATATCATATATTATTACTATCATTAGCATATCTTCATCCTCCCTCTTTTCAGGTCTTTCCCTAGTTTAATCTTTTAATCTTCTTTTTTTAATTTACTACCATCTGCAATTTTCTATAATTCCAGAATAAACCTACATCAGCAACATAATTCAGAAGGGACTTAGGAAATTGCTTTGGATAAAGTTGCTTAAAAGGAAAGGATGAAACAAATTAAATTACTTAAGAAAACAATTCCATACTTAAAATAAGCATATTTTAAATCATCTTAACTACTTGAGAAAACAAGTAAATATAAATTAATCAATATCAAATTTTAATGGAAAATATTAAAATATTCAAAAAGGAAATAGTTACAAAGTTAAAATAAAAATTAAAATAATGTTCTTTAGACCTGTGCATTACATAATCTATTAATCTATTTTGAAATAGTAATTGTGTAACATATGGCCTTAATAATGCCCAGAAAAATATCCTTACGTAAATCAAGCTAAAAAAATTTAAAATTGCAACAACTTTATTTAATTACTAGAGGAGAGATAGTGTGAGTTTTCTGTACTAGAGTTTATTTTGGAATATATTTGTTATTTGGAAAGAGCTCTGGTGATGCTGTGGTTAAGGCTGCTAACCAAAATGTCAATTGTTGGAACCCACCAGTCGCTCTTTGGGAGGCGATCTGCTTCCATAAAGATTTATAGCCTTGGAAACTGTATGGAGGTCACAGTGAGTTGGATTTGACTCAATAGCAATGGGTCTGGTTCAGTTTCAATGCTTCTTGGTGATTTATCATGTAAATGTGTTTAATGAAGATTTCAGATCAAGGACTTTGACAGAGAATTATATATCTATAGAAGAATTATACATTAATAGCCTAAGTTTAAAAATTGTACGAGCCTTAAAGTTCAATTCTTATCTAGACCAGTAAGTTCCTGTCTTGATCTTATTACTTGTTTAAATGTATCAGATCAAATGCTCCTGAAAGACTTGGAAAGGAATGAAAGGTAACATGGTTACTTTTCACAACCTTAAAAGGAGTTCATAGGGCACACTGATAACATAATGGATTTCAATTTGAATGCATTTAATGAAAAGCAGTCTTGAATTTCCTGGAATTAGTTTAAGGGAAAGCAAAGCCAATTTGATTTATCCAACAAAAATCCATTCAAATTGGAAGGATACATTTGCTAAGGAAAAAAAAATCTTAAAGGGAAATATTAAAATAAATATGAAAAAATGATATAATTAGTCAACATGTTTTTGACCTCTTTATAAAGTTTTTGAAAAATTATGAGAGTACTTTATAATACTGCTTTAATGTATATCAATATATCCAGTTGTTTTGGTTACCTAGTACCGCTCTGACAGGAATATATACCACAAATGGGATGGCTTTAACAAACAGTTCCTTCTTACAATTTTTGGAGGCTAGAAGTCTGAGTTCCAAGTGCCATGATCTAAGGGCTGGATGAAATCCCTTTAACCTTGGGATTCAGCTCTTCCTCCTGCTCCCAGCCCACAGAAGCTAGAGACTTTTCTTCACTCAGACAGCTGCTGTCTACTGAGACTGACAAGCCCAAGGTTGACAAGTGAAAAGACACAGTCCGATGTTACCAAAGCACATGGCAGGCCATTAATTTAAGTCCATTGAAAGTCCCAAGATCGGCAGAGCATGGCAGACTGCTGAACAACGACTCAACTACATGCAAGATTCAAGCGTGCCATAAACTAGGGACCATTCCCAAAGCTGTTTCTTATGTATGGGAGGCCGATCACATCCCTAAAGCAAATACTCAGCTGCTTGTGGTAGATCCCACCATGGAGTTGATTGCCAGTTTCATCATGGAGAATAATTACCACCCGCTGCCCAGCCACTCAACCAGGCCCAGCCAAGTTGACACACAACTTTAACTACCACGCCAGTATAATGTGGACAATTTTAAATGGATATTGATGGTTTAGGTTTTCAAAATCACAGACTTAATAATTTCTTCTTGTAATTTTATGTAGGAGGATAATAGTTTTCAGTTTCTAATTTTGGCTATTGTTGTTGTTGTTATATGCCGTCAAGTGGGACCCGACTCATAGCGACCCCTCCTTGGGTTTCCAAGGCAGTATCACTACAGAAGTAGATTGCCCCATCTTCCTTCCGAGGAGTGGCTGGTGGGTTTGAACTTCCAGCCTTCTGGTTAGCAGTCAAGTGCCTTAGGCACTATGCTAATTTTGGCTCAGTGGGCTTAATTTCTTTATGGTATTTTTCTCTTAAAAACAGTTGTCTTCTATGCCAAGAAATTTGGAAGACAGCTACCTGGCCAAGTGACTGGAAGAAATCCATATTTGTACTCATTCTAAAGAAAGGTGACCCCCCCCCAAGAATGTGGAATTTATTGAACAATATTATTAATATCACATGTAAGTAAAATCTTCCTGAAGAATAAAAATAAAATGTCAAAGACCTTCAAGGCAAATATTTCCAAATGAAAAAAATCTAAGGTTTTAACAGCAAATTGTGATTGCTAACTTTTCTTTAAAAAACAAACAAACAAACAAACAGTTTCCTAAACTTTAGCAAAAGAAGTAATGTCATTTATGTCAAAGTGAGAAGCATTTAGATTTCAGTGCCTGTGTTTTCTTTCTGCAAGTGGAAATGTGTAAGAAATAAGAGGTATCAGATGTAAAGTTGTTGTTGTTGTTATGTGCCCTAGAGTTGGCCCCGACTCATAGCCACCCCTCTTTGGGTTCCCGAGGCAGTATCACTAAGGAAGTAGATTGCCCAACCTTACTTCGGAGGAATGGCTGGTGGGTTTGAACCACCAGCCTTCTGGTTAGCAGTCGAGTGCCTTAGACACTAAAACACTGACAGTAAATAAAGATGTTTGTACTGGATACTTGTCTTAAGTTACTTTTGAAAGAATGGCTGTGTAGCTGTCAGCAAAGACATTGTATGGGCCTGAAAGGGTAAATGAAAATAAAGAAAGGGAAAAGAAAGAAAATTACAAGAAGAGAAAACAAGATAGACTACAATAAGAAATAGGAAATAATTTAAAGAACAGTCCAAAAGGACAAAAGTAATAAAAGAAAAAAGAAAAATAATAATGCACTCTACACAAAACAAAAAAGAGAATGGATTACTAAGAAGAAAAAGAATAAGATACTAGTCAAGAAAGGAGGTTAGCAAAGAATGAAAACAATAGCAATGAAAGAAAAACTGAAAGTAGAGGAGAGGACTAATGTGAATTGGCACACACACACACACACATCTCAAAAAAAAGCAAGATTAATAAAACTAGAGGAAGATATGACAGAATGTTGTTAGGAAAATACTTGTGAAAATAGTTGAATGAAGTAAATTAGAAAGGGGTTGGCAAACTGCAGCCCAAAGCAAAGTCTTTCCTGGGAGCTAAGATTATGTTTTCACATATTTAAAGGGTTGTTGAAAGAAAGGTGGAAGGTGGAGGGAGCAAGGAAGAGAAGGAGGGAGGGAAGGAGGTAAGAAGTAAAGGAGGGAGGGAAGGAAGGAAGGAGTGAAAGAGAGAAAGAGAAAGAAAAGAAAAAGAAGCATGCAACAGAAACTCTGTGTGGCTTGCAAAGACTGACATCTCTCCTATTTGGCTTTTTTATTAAAAAGAATTTTCCAATCCCTGGACAAGCAGAAAGTAAATGGTCTTAAAAAGTGAAACACTTGAAATAGGCAAATTCTTAGAGACAGAAAGGATAGTAGAGGTTAAGACTGGCTGGAGTGAGATGTGGGGGATGGAGAGTTGTTTAATGACAAGGAGTTTCTGTTTTAGTGATTGAAAAAAAAAAAAGTTTAGAAATAGATGATGGTGATTGTTGCACCACATTGTGGATTTGTGAATGCAGTTAATTCTAGTGTGCACTTAAAAAAGGTTAAAAGGGTAAATTTTATTGTATGTATGTATGTATTATTATTATTATTATATATGTATACAATAAAATAACTCTTTTAAAAAGTGAGGGAAACAGGATTTCTTGACATTATTTCAGTTTATGAATACTCAGATAATGATTAGATGTTTCATATTTTGGGGAAACATTAACCTGCCTCAATGTGTCAAAGTGACCTAACCAACCAACCTCACTGCCTTCAAGTTAGTCTCGACTGATAGCCACTCCTCCTTGTGTTTCCAAGGCAGTAAGTATCTCTGTGGAAATAGATTCCTCAACCTTCCTTCTGAGGAGCAGCTGGTGGGAACTGTCAATCTTCTAGTTAGCAGTCAAATACCTTAGACACTACACCACCGGAGCTCCTGTCAAAGTGATTTAAAAAAAAAAAAAAGGCTCATATAAACCATAGAAAGTGAAAAGCAAAAGTTATGCTTCTAAATAAGACTGTGCCCAAAAACCTCAGTTAGAGAAAAACACATGTTTATGGGAACTGGGCATATTAGTACATCAGGAAATTCTAATTAAATAATGTTCTCTTTCCCATAAACCCCTGGGTATTACTGAGGAGTTTCTTTGGCTAGTATTCCTTCCTTTAGTTTTTTTTTTAAATTTTAAGTATAGAAAGCTATTATCTCTCCCATTCTCCTGGAAAATCAGAGAACTATACAGACGCAGCATCAGAAGAGACCAACCACTAGAAAAAGACATATTTGGTAAAGGAGAGTGCCAGCAAAATTAAGAGAAACCCCCCAATGAGACAGATTTACACAGTAGCCACAGCAATGGATCCAAACGTACCAATAATTATGAAGATGGCACAGGTGTGGGCATATTTGTTTCTGTTATTAATAAAGTCACAATGAGTCGGAACTGACTCTGCAGCAACGACATCCATCCTATATAGAGCATTTAACTATTCCAAAGTATGTTGTTGTTATGTGCCGTTGAGTCAGACCTGACTCATAGCAACCCCTCCTTGGGTTTCCAAGGCAGTATCACTACAGAAGTAGATTACCCCACCTTCCTTCTGAGGAGCGGCTGGTGAGTTTGAACCGCCAGCCTTCTGGTTAGCAGCCAAGTGCCTTAAGCACTATGGTACCAAAGCTCCTCAAAGTATATGAATCTATATATAAAAATCAGTTCCCCAGTCTGCCCATGGATGATTGCTAAAAGCAAAGACTTAATTCTCTACGATCATCTATCATTTCTGTTTTGTAATGTTAACAGTAATTCCTCTGTAAAATCAATCACTCATAAATTCTCTGTATTTAATATGAATTGCCCAAATCTGAAAACTAATCTCAGTAGTTTGGTTAAAGACAGTGGCATGCTGATTTGTCTAATTTGATGCTGGAAAAACTTTTATCTTGACCCATTGCAAGCTTCCAATATGGCATCACTGAACATGGGCTTGGTAGAGATTTGTACAATCACTCTTGTGAACCAATGGGAACCAGCTCCAGCACAGAACTGATTTAGTCTTTTTTTTTTTTTTTTTTTTGGAAAATTGAGCCTGCTTCTTGGAAAGCAGCAGCTTGGCCTTCTTGTTTTGGGCCAAGAACAGAGTCGGTTTTATGATGTCTATTTGTCCCTCTAAGGAGCTCTGGTGGTGTAGTGCCTAAGCCATTTGACTGCTAACCAGAAGGCTGGTGGTTCAAACCCACCAGCCACTCTTAGGAAGGACGATTGGGAAATCTACTTCTGTAGAGATACCTCCTCAGAAACCCAAGGAGGGGTCAGTATGAGTCAAATCGACTCAATGGCCATGACTTTGGTTTTTTTTTTTTGGTTAATTGTCCCTCTATAATATAGACTTGAGACTAACTACATTATTTGGATAAATCAGGTTAAAATATGTAACATTTTCCAAAAGAAATTCCACTTTTCTGAGATAATAGATTTAGAGTTGAACTTCAAACACAAATATCAACCTAACCACTGGCCTTTTAGACACTGACAAATGTGATCCTTGAATCTAGTTATCAATTCTTGGAAAGCTTCTCTTTGATCTGAATGAATATGCTCACCATAAATATGTATTTTTCATGTTTCATAAATATTCAAGATTATTTTTAATATTTCACAATACTTAGATTCAATTTTACACATAGAGGGGAACAAGCTTGGAGTGACAAAAGGTTGCAATAAGTCTGTTATGTTTTCTTAAAATATAAAATTAGAATAGAGGCACTACTTTACAGAAAAAGCTGCTGCAGAAATTTGAACAGTTTAAATTGCCTGTGTTCAAATAAGAACAAGAAATGAAAGTAACGTAGATATCAATATGCATGTCAGGTAACTTTTCAAGAAGCAAAGGAATAAAAGAAAAATGAGTAAATCTTCCCTCCGGACAGTTGAGCAAGTTGATTTTTTTGTTTTGGAAACATAAGTCTTCTTGTGCAGAAATCATGTAACATTGTGGGGTTTATATATTTAAATAAGTCATTAATAAAAATAATTGAGGCATGAAATTGCACATGTACAATATAGTTTCAAATTATATTAGCAAAAAAATGAAATTTGTATCAAAGGCACATTGTTGTGTACATCAGAAACTCTTACATCCAGTGGTAGAAATTAAATACATAGTTTTAATTTACGAAAATATTATCTGGTAAAGATTATTATACTTACACAGAACAACAAAAGTGCAAGAAAAATACTATAAATTGATAATATCCTGAGCACTGGATCCACTATTTAGGGGTTTACAGGTAACTCTGGGGGCATAGTGCCTAAGGCATTTGACTGCTAACCAGAAGGCTGGTGGTTCAACCCACCAGCCACTCCTGGGAAGGAAGACTGGACAATCTACTTCCATAGAGATACCGCCTCGGAAACCCAAGGAGAGGTTGCTATGAGTTAGGATCAACTCCGCAGCAGTGAGTTTAATGTAATCAGTTGTTGTTGTTATGTGCTGTCGAGTTGGACCTGTGACTCATAGTGATCCTTCCTTGGGTTTCTGAGGCAGTATCACTACAGAAGTAGATTGCTTAACCTTCCTTCCGAGGAGTACCTGGTGAGTTATTGAAAAATAGTACAAATTAGGCAGTTGTCAGCTTCAAGGATGACCAAAATTCTCTGCCATCATGCAATCATGATTGTCATGCTCATCCCACTTAACCCACTGCTGTCAACTCATAGTGACCCCACAGGACAGGAATTGTCACAGGGTTCCAAGGTTGTAATCTTTACAGAAGGACACTATGACACCTTTTCCTTCCACGGTGTCGCTGGTGGGTTCAAGCCACTGAACTTTTGGTTAGCAGATGACAGCTTTAACCACTGTGCCACCAGGGCCCCTCTCACCATGCATAACTCTACTGAAAAGCATAAATGTTTGAAACTTAGTATCCTAAATCCTTTCTGTATAATTGAATGCTTATTGTATTTTCATTTGAAAAGAACCAAGGAATTTATGTCAACAGAAGATGAAGCAAATAACATTAAGATAATTAATAAGATTCTAATCTTAATCAATAATCTGTGAAAACAAGTTATAGGAACTGAGAAGGATGACATATGGAGTTACTTGAGATTAAGTTGAAAAAATAAGCACAACTTTATACTTTACTTTTCTGATCTATATTGAAAAAACAAACAAACATAAATTTCTGAGTTATCAGCCTATAAATTGTGTAATCTGTTTCAGTGATTTTTTTGTAGCATTTCCAGTTACTTATCTTTCTTGTATCTTTGACGCAGGCTTGAACTAAAGTAAGTCTCTGGGTAAGGAATGACTGATTGATGCACAACTTATACTTGCCATTTTAATGTTATGCAAATTTGCCATCACTTTGAAACAATTGAATAAATCCCTGCTTCCAACAAAATTTTCTTCACAATCACCTTCACTTGCTGCACATGCAGTTTTAAATCACAGAAAAGTCTTTGAGCCTTTTCTTGAACTAAACCCAAACCAAACCCACTGCCATTGACTAGATTCCAACTCATGTTGTTGTTGTTGTTATGTGCCGTCAAGTCGGCCCTGACTCATAGCGACCCCTCCTTGGGTTTCCGAGGCAGTATCACTACGGAAGTAGGATTGCCCAACCTTCCTTCCGAGGAGTGGCTGGTGGGTTTGAACCACCAGCCTTCTGGTTAGCAGTCAAGTGCCTTAGGCACTATGCTACCAGAGCTCCTGATTCCAACTCATAGTGACTCCTTTTTAGGACAGAGTAGAACTAACTCATAGGGCTTCCAAAGTTGTCAGTCTTTAAGGAATCAGACTGCCTCATCTTTCTCCCATGGTATATGACTAGTGGGTTCTAACTACCAGCCTTTTGGTTAGCAGTGGAATTCTTTAACCACTACACCATCAGAGTTCCTTTCTAGCCATAAAGTAAGGCTCAATAAGAACCAGGTACACCTATTCTTTCCTACCTACAATTCAACTGAAAGTCACACTTAGGAATGGATTTCATACATAATTCAGGGATTGCCTATATATGTCTTGTCTATTCATGTATAGCTCAGATATACTATAGCGAACCTTCAGATATTTCACTACAAACATTTTTAATATAAGCTATTATTTTATCATAATGATATAAGAAAACAAGAGTATTAAAACATTTAAAACTCACCTATATTTCTGAGTAGTTTTCTTACATTTACAGGAGTTATTTATAAACTCTAAATAATAATTTTCTGTGTGTTGTTAGCATTGCAAGTATATTATCTCAACCCAAAGATTTTTGTATAACTTTGCTTATTTATTTCTCTGATGAATAAAGGAATTTTTTAAAAAAATATGGTAGTATTCATACATATCTTTAGAAACTAAAGATTGGCTGTGGGATTCCTTAAAATATACATAGACAATCATGTCTACAAATACAATTTTGTTCCTTTCCAATCTGTGTGCCTTTTATTTCTTTTTCTTGCCGTATTTCAGTACTTAGGTTTTGCGGTAAAATACTGCATAGAAGTGATGAGAGTAAACATCCTTATCTTGCTCCTTGTCTTAGAGGAAAATCATTTAGTCATTCACCATTGAATATGATGTTAGTTATAAATTTTTCATAGATGTTCTTTATAAAGTTAAAGAAGATTCACAGTTTATTGAGAGTTTTTGTCTTAAGTGGGTGTTGAATTTTTGTCGAATGCATTACTGACATATATGGAGATATTCATATGCTTTGGAAGGAAAGTTGGTCAATCTACTTCCATAGTGACACTGCCTTGGGAATCCAAGGAGGGGTCACTCTGAGTCAGGTCTGACTCAACAGCACATAACAACAACAACAACAACAATAATCATATGCTTTTCCTTTTTAAGTTTGAAATTTTGTTGAATTGTGTTAATTGATTTTCAAATGTTACAAGACCCTGAATTACTGGGAAGAACAAAAGTACAAATATATCATATTTTAGTGTTTTGCTTTATTGCACTTTGCAGATGTTGCATTTTTTACCAGTGGAAATTTTGTGACAATCTTGGATCCAGTAAATCTTTTGGTGCCATTTTTCCAACAGTATGGGGTCATTTCATGTCTCCGTGTCACATTTTGGTAATTCTCACAATATTTCTAATTTTTTCACAATGTTATTGCACACTTCATAGTATACAGTATTGTGTAAACATAACTTTTATATGCACTGGGAAACCAAAAAATTTGTGTGACAAATTTTATTGAGATACTCGCTTTATAGCAGTGGTGTAGAACTGAATCCACGATATCTCTGAGGTATGCCTGTATTCTAAATGCATTTACTTTAAAGTTTGCCAAACTATTTCAGAACATCAATTTTATCTAGAGTAAATTCATGTTTTAATTCTCAATTGTTTTGGCTGCCATTCTTAGTATTAGATTTTCTTTGACTTCCAGAATCATTTTAAGCCAGAGGCTTTCATGGTTTTTTGTTTGTTTGTTTGTTTTGACTTTGCCTTGTAGTCTCTCCTCTTTCCTATTTGGCCTCCAGCTCTCTGGTGACATTGGTGGTATGACAGATCTACTCAATTAATTGTTGAGTGGCTATTTCTTTGTCCTCTCACTTCTCTGAGCCTAAAGCATCCTGTAAACTGTGTAGCTTGCCAAAAAGATGCCTCCATTTACTTTCAGTCTCCTCTCAGTGGTAGCAGAGATCTATCTAGAACCAGACTCAATGCAGTGGCCTTGTCTATGGTCCTGCTTGTACGCAATACGTGCAAGGAGCACTATTTATAGGAGACTAGTTCTCAACATTTACTACCAGCTTCTGATCTTGAAGTGCAGCAAAACTTTGGATTCAGCCCAGCTCCTATTACTATGCATCCTATTTGTATTAGTTTCCTAGAAATGCCACAGCAAAGTTCTACAAAGTGAATGGCTTAAAGCGGCAGAAATGTATTCTCTCATAGTTTTTTTAAACCAGAAGTCTGAAATCCAGGAGACAGCAGGGCATGCTCCCTATGGAGGCTCCAGAAAAAATACTTCCTTCCCACTTTCTAGCTTCTAGTGGTTTCCAGAAATCCTTGGAACTGCTTGACTCGTAGCTGCATCACTCTAATTTCTGTCTCCATCTTGAGTTGGCCCTCTTCCCTCTGTGTGTGTCTGTGTCTCTACAACTCTACCAGTCACTGCATTTAGATCCCACCCTAATCTAATATGATCTCTTCTTGAATAATAACACATGTACAGACCCTATTTCCAAATAAGGTCACATTCTGAGGCTCTGGGAGAACATGAATGTTGAGGAGGCAATAAATCTACCAATAAAATCTGTCCTCTGACCTTCCAAAATTCATGTCCATTTCACATGCAAAATACATTCTGCCCTTCTTAATGTCTCCCAAAATTTTAACTCATTCTATCATGATTAAATAAAAAATCTTATCGATTGTTAGCTGTCATCAACTTGACTCAGACTCGTAGTGACCCTATGTACAACAGAGGGAAACACCGCCCTATCCTGCACCATCCTCGCAATCCTTCTTATGCTTGAGCCCATCACCACAGTCACTGTGTCAATCCATCTCATTGAGGCTCTTCTCCTTTTTCGTTGACTCTCTACCAAGAATGATATACATCTCCAGGGACTAGTACCTTCTGATAACATGACCAAAGTAAGTGAGATGAAGTCTACTGCATTTGTTCCAGTATAGATTTGTTCTTCTGGCAGTTCATGGCATTTTCATTATTCTTCACTAACACTGCAATTCAAAAGGATCAAATATCCTGTCTTCCCTATTCATTGCCCAGCTTTCACATGCATATAAGGTGACTGAAGATTCCATGACTTGGATCAGGTGTACCTTAGTCTTCAGAGTCTTTTGCGGCAGATTTACCCAGTGTAATACAATGTCTGATTTTTGACTGCTGCTTCCATGGGTGTTGATTGTGGATTCAAGTGAAATTAAATCCCTGACAATTTCATTCTTTTTTCCAATCATTGTAATGTTGCTTACTGGTCCGGTTGCAAGGATTTTTTGTGTTCTTTATGTTGAGTAGTAATCCATGCTCAAGACTGTTGTCTTTGATCTTCATCCATAAGTGCTTCAAGTCATCTTCACTTTCAGCATGCAAGTTACATCATCTGTATATCACAGGTTGTTAATGAATCTTCCTCCACATTCTCCTCCATACAGGCCAGCTTCTAGGATGATTTTCTCAATATACAGAGTGAGTAAGTATGATACAACCATGACACACACCCTTCAGGATTTTAAACCATATGGTATCCCCTTGTTCTATTTGAATGACAGCCTCTTGGTTTGTGTGTAAATTCCGTCCAAGCACAGTTAATTGCTCTGGAATTCCTATTCTTTGTAATGTTATCCATAATTTGTTATGATCCACACAGTCAAATGCCTTTGCATAGTAAATAAAACACAGGTAAGCATCTTTCTGGTATTCTTTGTTTTCAGTCAAGATTCATCTGACATCAGCAATATCCCTAGTTCCATGCCTTTATCTAAATATTGTCAACTAAAAAATTGTTCCAAATCTCATAATCTAAATCAGGTATAGGGAGACTCTGGATATGATCCATCTTGTAATAAAATTCCTCTTTGTCCACACTCTTGTAAGTTTATAAAACACAGGTTACCTGCTTCCAAAATACAATGGTGAGACAGGCATAGCATGGATATTTCCATTGCAAAAGGGAGAAAATAGAACAAATTAAAAGGTTACTTGTCTAGAGCAAGTTCATAAACCAGTAAGGCAAATCCCATTGGATGTCAAGGCCTGAGAGTGATCCTCTGTGGTTCAATATTTTGTCTTATAGGCCGTTCAAGTGGCAACCCCACCTTCTGAGGAGTAATGAACCCACGCTGTGTGACTTCTAGGACAATAAAAATCACATTTTCTTGCCTTGGCATCCATGGTTTCTTACTTAGGAATCATTCTTTCTTCATCTCTATCCTTTCCAGCCTAGATTGGCAGTGGTTCTGTTAATATACAGTTCTTTGATCTTCATCCATAAGTATTTCAAGTCATCTTCACTTTCAGCAAACACTGTTGTGTCATCTGTATATTGTCTGTTGTTAATGAGTCAATCTTTTGTGGATGTCAAGGGGATTCAGTCCATTAGACATAAAGATTCTCTACAGATTCTTCTTGGAAAATTCTATCTTTCTTCCTGATTTCTGCTAAAATGGTTTATTGAGTCTATCAGTCATACACTAATCTCTTTAGCAAATACTCTTGCCCTGTTTACACAGCACGCTATTCAGACAGGCTAAAAATTTTCCAAATCAACATGTGTTTTGCTTAATAATTCCTTACTCAATTTATCTCTTTCCTCTCACTTTTCACTATTAGCAGCTAGGAGAAATCAAGCTAACCCTTTCCCATTTTGCTTGGAAATGTCCTCAGCTTAATATTCAAGTTCATCATTTATAAGTTCTACCTTCCAGTCAATATTAGAATACAATTCAGGCAAATTTTCTGTCACTTTATAACAAGAATTGCTTTTCTAGCAGTGTCCAATAAACTTATTTCTCAGTTCCTTCTGAGGCTTAATCTGTGGTATATTAAACATTTATATTTCTACCAACATTCAGTTCATGATGATGTATGTATTCTCTTATTGTTGTTGTTATGTGCCATCGAGTCGGACCCGCCTCATAGCGACCCCTCCTTGGGTTTCCGAAGCAGTATCACTACGGAAATAGATTGCCCTATCTTCCTTCCAAGGAAGATGGGTTTGAACCACCAGCCTTCTGGTTAGCAGTCAAGTGCCTTAACCACTATGCTACCAGAGCTCCCATGTGCTATCTAAGATGATAAAAAAAAAAAAAAAAAAAACTTCTACTATGCTTCTTACATTCATTTGAACCCTCAACAGAATCAATAAAACATTCTTTTTTTTTTTTTTTCTTTACCAACTCTTTCTTCAGGGAATTCAGGATTTTTCCAATCTACAAGGAACAGAAAGCACCTTGGTCTTTAGTTCTGATTCCTGAGAGCCAGACTACCTGGGTGACTAAACATCAGGAAGCATAATATGATTAACCATGGTCATGTGGTGAGATCCATAAAAGCCCTGAGGACAGAGACTCACCTAAGGATGATACTAGGGAGTCAAGAGGGACTCCCAAACTTGCAGCTTGATACCTGATGACCAGTGTTGGGTGATAGTGTGGGAAGGGATACATGAGTAGCTGTAGTCTGAACTTAAGTTCAGAAAGTAAGGGAAACAGATTTCCAGTATGTATTTTTGGCATGTGGAGTGGAATTTGTTATCTGCCACACAATTTAGTGTCAGAAGTGAGTGATCTTCGTTTCTCTGGACTGGATTTGTGTCTGGATGTGCACAGACACAGTGAGCAAGGATAAATAGAGAGAACCTTGACAACTCATATGACAAAACCTTCTAGCCTCTATTCATATCTTAATTCTGTCACGTACTTTTTGGTATTTGTTACACTATTGAAGAGTCACATTGTTTCCAAAATTTTCTTTTATCTGAATAGCCACTGTTTTCAATTATTCTGATGCACTCTTTCATAGATAAAGTGAACAGATACATAGATAGATAATAGATAAATGCACATAAGTACATTAAAAAAAATTCTGCTGTCAAGTCAATTCTGACTATAGCAAACCCCATAGACACCCTGTAGGATGGAGCAGGACTGTCCTATGTGGTTTCCAAGGCTATAAATCTTTATGGAAGCAGACTGCCACATCTTTACCCCATGTAATAACTTGTGGGTTCAAACCACTGACCTTTCAGTTAGCAGCTAAGTATTTTAACCACTGTGCCACCACCCATCCTCATATATCTCATATGTATACATATGAGCTCTGGTGGCATAGTGCCTAAGGCATTTGACTGCCAACCAGAAGGCCGTGGCTTCAACCCACTAGCCACTCCTTGGAAGGAAGATTGGTCAATCTACTTCTGTAGAGATACCACCTTGGAAACCCAATGAGGGATCACTATGAGTTGAATCATCTCAATGTCAGTGAGTTTAGTGTTTTGGAGATATATATATATATATATATATATATATATATATATATATATATATATATATATATATATATATATATATATATATATATATATATATATATATATATACACACATATATATATACATGCAAACATTTATGGGCTTCTTTTTTGTTTACATATTCACCAGTTATCATGTAATGGGAGATTTATCTACCTTACTGTTTGCCAAGAAGTAGAATGTGTGGTTTAAATTTATTCTACCCTCTTTCTCTCTTTGTATATGAACAGACATTCATGCTTCTCACTGTCCACCAAGCTCTTATGTAATATGAATCTGTTTGACTGAAATCTCTTAGCATGAGGATTAAGTATTTGTAAAGCTATAATCTTTAGAATTCATTGTGGATGAGATTTTTTTATATTGCACACTAATAATACATCTTTACTTTTCAGGGTTATACCTTCTATTCTTTTTACAGGATCCCTTGCCTCCTCATACCTAATCCTCATTTTCTGTATAGATAATTACTGGAAATGGTGGGAGGACAGGAGAAATAGTATGATTCACTCCCAAAGAAGCAGCTACATAGACATAGTATATTGCCTAGTTTTCTGATCCAAAGGACAGACCAGAGGGATATTAAATGGACATGGTCCACTATTATTTTTCATTCAGCTTGATTACTCTTGTATTTAGTTGACATTCCTCCAAAATTCTGCCAATGAGTTAATTTACAATCCTAGTTTGTAGCATTGTATGGTGAGTTAGGAGGGCTCTTTATGGATATTTTAAGAATAAGCTGGCATATAATGTGCCTATACTTTAAACTGGAAGAGACTTCACATTTAAAGCAGAAATGGATAAGGCCAGTGCACAGTAATTCATAGTGTGAACAAGGAGCTCTGAGGAGGGCATGTGTATAAAGTGCCATGGGGACAGTAAACCAATTGCCTTGATAAAAAGAGAGGCTTCACTGAGCACTGCTATATGCATGCTTATTTTTCTGATTCTCTGAGAACCTTTGATTCTTTTATTCCTAAATTGATTTTCTATTGACTTCAACTGGTTTTTTGACATTTTTTTTTCCATACATTCCTTTGTGGGTAAAGTAAAAGAAATAAATTTTTATTACAAGAATTTCAGCTTTGTATATTTTTTATGCTTTGGTCTTCCTTAGAAGTATGATTTAACTTCTCAATCGTTATCATTAATTTAATCAATATGTTTCAAGTTATCATAATGAAAGGCTGAGATGAACAAAAAGACAATCTATGCAGCTTGCTAAAGATATATTTTGATTTCCTTTCTTTCCTTCCTTCTTGCCTACTTTCCAATTAAACTTGGAATTTTTTATTCTGTCCCAGGAAACAGCTGCCTCCCTTAATGCAACTATGATAGTTGGACTTGTATGTCAACTTGGCTGGATCACAATTCTGTGTGGTTTAACCGATTGTGATGTGGGTTATTCTCATGATGGGATCAGATGTACATGTTTTGAGCAGCCAATCCATTGAAAGGGAGTTTCCCTAGGGGTGTGGTCTGCCTCAAATATATTTATGGATATCATGGGATAAGGGACACTCTTCTATGGATCGGGATCCTGTTGTGCTGCCTATAACTGTCCGTGAGAGAACAATCCACCATTTGGCCTTGAGATCTTGGATTCATCATTTGTTGGAGTCAACAACCAGTATACTGCTTGCCAACCTAGTGCTTGTCAGCCCCTGCAGCTGCATGGATTTGGAAAAGCCTCCTGCTTGATGTTTGATCTAAGAACTTGGGACTTGCCAGCTTCTATAATTATGTGAGTCATTTTCCTAAGAAATTTCTCTTTCTCTATATGTATATATAAGCTTTACTGGTTTTGCTTCTCTAGAGAACCCAGTCTAACACATTTGGTACTGAGAGTGGAGTGGTTCTAGAGAGACAAAATCTTAAGGATGGTCTTCCTAAATTGTTTCTCACTGATTCTGTTTTGGTTCTCCAATTTGATTAATTGTAAAGGCACTGGTAACCTTGCCTCCTTTAGTAAAGACGGTCCTGCTAATCCATGGCATGAGGTAGCAACATTAATATGCAAAATAGCATCAAGTACTTTTGAGAAGTGAGGCTTTGTGTGATTGCATATTTGACACTTTTCTGCAAGTTTGTCAGTAGATTGTCCAACCTTCCTTCCAAGGAGTGGCTGGTGGGTTTGAACAACCAGCCTTCTGGTTAGCAGTCAAGTGACTTATGCACTACACTACTGGTGGGAAATTAACCTGACAAAAATTCAGGCGTGTTCCACCTCAGTGACATTTCTAGGTTTCCAATGGTGTGGGGCATATTGAGATATTCCTACTAAAGTGAAGGATAAGTTATTGTATCTGCCTTTCCCCACAACTAAAAAGGAGGTACAACGTCTGGTGAGGCTCTTTGGATTTTGGAGGCAACATATCCCTCATTTAGGTGTGTTGCTTTGGCCTATTTATCAAGCAACTTGGAAAGCCACTAGTTTTGAGTGGGGCCCAGAACAACAGAAAGCTCTGCAACAGTTTCAGGCTGGAGTGCAGGCTGCTCTGACACTCAGGTCATATGATCTGACTGTTCCAATGGCACTTAAAGTGTCTGCACCAGATAGATATGCTGTTTGCAGTCTTTGGCAGGTCCCTATTGGTATATTGCAAGGCAAACCCTTGGGATTTTGGAGCAAAGCCCTGCCATCTTCTCCAGATAACTACTCTCCTTTTGAAAAACAGCTTTTGATAATAGTGAGGTTTGTGGGATTCCAAGAGGGGAAATAGGCAGAAAGTCTGCACAGACCCTCTTCAACAAAGAAAAGGGAAACCAATTAACACAGACACAGAAGATAATCTTGGACACCTAAGCCTTGAAGGGAAGGATATAAAAGTGAACTAAACCCCAACTAGCAGAAGAATTTGCATGAAAATACCAAAAATGGAGACATACGGACCTGAGGTCTGACAGCGATCCTGATGGCACAGACAGCTTGGAGATTCCCGAGTGGTGGTAGGACCTAAGAATTAACCTAAAAATCAGCCCTGCTAGCCATGGACTGCTTTGAAGACTGCTCTTGTGACTATGGAGTAAAAGGGGAAGCAGCGGTGAAGAGGAAGATGGGCTGAGCTGTGGACTTTTGCCTGTCCAAAGGGCACCACAATTTTGAATGTTTACAAGTGGCTTGACAATTTTGGATATTTAAATAGATAGTGCTCTCTGAGATTCCAGGGACTTAAGAAGAGGTTCTGCTTTCTAGTAACCCCAAGGACACTCCAGACCTGCACGACTGAAAAGGTGTGACATTTCTATTGTTACTCTTATACCCCACACCCACTTGCAGAATGGAGGTGCGGCCACCCCTAACTCCCACCCACCTTCTGAGCCCACAGGAACTCCATCCCAGTCTGTGTGCTTGGACAGAGCCTGGGTGCCCTGCCCTATACTCTGCCTATTTTATTTGTTTTTCTCTTTTTTTTTCTTGGTGTTTAGTGTGCTTGTATTTGTCTGTTTTAAAGCTACTATTATTATTATTACTTTTGTCCTTTTTACTATTCTTCCCCTCCCATGCCCTAGTTTATACCTTTTTTTTT
>NW_006921695.1:9027030-9059278 GCF_000298275.1 Orycteropus afer afer | reverse complement strand
GGCCAACAAACATATGAAGAAATGCTCACGATCATTAGCTATTAGAGAGATGCAAATCAAAACAACGAGATACCGTCTTGCTCCAGCACTAGTAGCGAAGTTCAACGAGACAGAAAACAACAAACACTGTGAGGATGTAGAGAGATTGGGACTCTCATACACTGCTGGTGGGACTGTAAAATGGTACAACCATTGTGGAAAGCATTATGGTGATTCCTTCAAAAGTTTGAATTAGAAATACCATTTGACGCAGCCATTCCATTACTAGGTATATACCCTAAAGAAGTGAAAGCCATGACAATAACAGACATATGCATACCCATGTTCATCGCAGCACTATTTACAATAGCCAAAAGATGGAAACAACCTAGGTGTCCATCAACTGAGGAATGGATATCCAAACTATTGTACATACATACAAGGGAATACTATGCAACCCTAAAGAATAATGTAGAATCTGCAAAATGCCGCATAACGTGGATGAACTTGGAAGACATTATGCCAAGTGAAATAAGCCAATCACAAAAGAACAAATATTGTATTAATCTGTTATTGTAAAAGTCAAAGAAATGTTTATCTATAGAAGGAAATTTTCTTTGTTGGTTACCAGGGGTGGTAGGGAAGGTGAGGGAACACTGTTAGATAGATAGAGATAAGTATTGATTTGGATGAAGAGAAGTGGAATGTACCGAATGTGAGTGATTAATACAGTGGCATTGAGGAAGAGAAGGACATAGAGAGGTATGTGGGATGTACAGACAACAAAGATGAACCCTTTTGCACATACAGTACTATGTTGTCAGTGAAGGCAAATATGGGTATATGGGTGGATAGATGGGTGGACAGGCTGAACTATTAGGTATGTCTATGAAGCGGGGAGTGTACCCGCAAACATGTATAGGATTGGCAGACAATGGTCCTATAACTTTATGTGTATGATCTGAATTCCCACGTGTATAGTGGAGCTGACAAGGGGCAAGGTTGTAGTCACTGCTTGGTCACAGCCAGCTACCCAGAGAGACCGAGTAGTTGAACCTGTGGGCTTGGGCCATAATCATAGGAGACATCAAGCTCAATTGGCATAACATACTACACAAATCATTTTTTCCACCTCCTACTGTGATGAGTAGCAACTGGGATCTTAAAAGCTTGCAAGCTGCCATCTAGATGCAATAATGGGTCTCTCCTCGTCCAGAGCAAAGAAGAATGAAGAAAACCAGAAATTCATGGAAATAATTAGTCCTAGCGACTGGTACACTATCCGATCTGCAGCCTATATGACTATGAGACCAGAAGAACTAGATAGTGCCCGGTACTACTGTCAACCACTTGGAAAAGGATCTATGTAGTAGATCCTGGATAGAGAGGGAGAACAATGTGGAGCAAAACTCAAAATCATTTGGAAAAAAAAAGCAGGGGGTGACCAGGTTTGCTGGTCCGATAGAGCCTAGTGGAATCACTGAGACTATGGCCCCTAGCTGCCCTTCAGGTCTGGAATTGAACCCGTGTCTGTGGTTTCCAGCAAAACAATAGATAGACATATGAGTTGAACGTCTACCTTAGGTAGATACACACCTTGGAGAGAACAAGCATGGGAGAAAGAAGGGCTGCTTATGCACAGGGAGACAGCTCAGGGGGCAGGAGTGCATAGAGGGGTGGACACAGGGAAGAGGTAACTATCAGAAGGTAGTAGGAGGAGAGATGCTGCATTGTGGTAAACTGTGGTCAATGTCATGAGATAAAGTATATGTGAACTGCTCTGTAAATTTTCACCCAAATCACACACACACACACACACACACACACACACAAAATGTAAAACAGCTTTTGACTTGTTATTGGGCTTTGGTAGAGACTGAACTCATAACCATAGGCCACCATGTCATCATGAGGCCTGAGCTGCCCATGAACTGGGTGTTCTTTGACCCACAGTGTCATAAACTTGGACGTGCATAGCAGCACTCCATCATTAAATGGAAGTGGTATATCAGAGATCAGGTTTGAGCAGGACCTGAAGACATAAGTAAGTTGCAGGAGGAAGTGGCCCAAATGCCTGTGGACCACTCCAGTCACATTACTTTCCCTCTCCCAGTCTGCACCTATGGCCTCATGGGGAGTTCCTTATGATCACATGACTGAGGAAGAGAAAACTCGTGCCTGGTTACACATGGTTCTGTGAGATATCCAGGCACCACTCGAAAGCGGAGAGCAGCAGCACTGCAACCCCTTTCTGGGACTTCCTTGAAGGACAGTGGTGAAGGGAAATCCTACCAATGGGCAGAACTACTAACTGTGCATATAGCTGTTACTTTTCATGGAACACAAAATGGCCAGGTGTGTGCTTGTATACAGATTCACGGGCTGTGGCTAATGGCTTGGCTGGATGGTCTGGGACTTGGAAGGAGCATGATTGGAAAATGGGTGACAAAGATCTATGGGGAAGAGATATGTTGATATAGCTCTCTCAATGGGCCAAAGGAGTAAAGATTATTTGTGTCTCATATAAATGCCCACCAAAAGTTGACCTCAGCAGAGAAGAACTTTAACAATCAGATGGATAAGATAACATATTCAGTGGAAATCCACCATCCTTTTTCTCTGGCTACTTCTGTCATTGCTCAATGGGATCATGAACAAAGTGGCCATCTTGGCAGGGATGGAGGTTATGCATGGGCTCAGAAACATGGACTTCCACTTACCAAGGGTGATTTAGCTACCACCACTGCTGAGTGCCCAATCTGGCAGCAGCAGAGACCAATACTGAGTCCGCAATATGGAACCCATCCTCAGGGTGATCAGCCAGCAACCTGGTGGCAGGTTGATTACCATTGGACTACTTCCATCTTGGAAATGACAGTGTTTTGTTCTTACTGGAATAGATATTAATTCTGAATATGGATTCACCTTCCCTGTATGCAATTCTTCTGCCAAAACTGCCATCTGTGGACTTACAAAATGCCTTATCCACTATCATGTTATCCCACACAGCATTGTGTCAGATCAAGGGACTCACTTCAAAGCAAATGAAATGTGGCAATGGGCCTATGCTCATGAAAGTCACTGGTCTTACCATGTTTCCCATCATCCAGAAGCAGCTGGCTTGATAGCACAATGGAATGGCCTACTGAAAACACAATTATGGTGTCATCTAGGTGGCAATACCTTGAAGGGTTAAGGCAATGTTTTCCAGGAGGCAGTATATGCTTTAAACCAGCATCCAATATATGGTGCTGTTTCTTCAATAGCCAGGATTCATGGGTCCAGGAACCAAGAGGTAGAAAAGGGAGTGGGACCACTCACTATTGCCCTAGTGACCCACTCAAAAAATTTTTGCTTCCTGTCCCGGCTACCCTATGCTCCAAGTGTCTGGAGATCTTAGTCCCAAAGGGAGGAGCACTCCCACCTGGAGACACAATACTGATAGCATTGAACTAGAAATTAAGAATGCCATCTGGCTATTTTGGCTTCCACTTGCCTCTAGATCAACAGACAAAGCAGTGTGTTCCTGTACTATGTGGTGTGATAGATCCTGATTACCAAGAGGAAATTGGATTGACATTACATAATTGAGGTTAAAAAAGAATGTCTGGAATACAGGAGATTCTTTAGGATCTCTCTTAAGTACTACCATGCCCTGTGATTAAAATCAATGGAGAATTACAGAAACCCAATTCGGATGTGACTACTAATGGCCCAAACCCTTCAGGAAAGAAGGTTTGGGTCTCCCCACTAGGCAAAGAGCCATGAACATTTGAGGTGCTTGCTGAGGGCAAGGGAAATACAAAATGGGTGGGAGAAGAAGGTAGTTCTGACCATCAGCTAAGACCACATGACCAGTTGCAGAAATGAGGACTATGATTTTTATATTTCTTCATTGTATATGTGCATCAAATATTTTTGTTTCCTTCTGTTATGAACTGTGAAATGTTTCAGTTGTACATGTGTTAATGTATCATGTTAGGCACAAACATAAATTTATAATTGTCCTTATTTAGAGGTTATATATAGTTAAGAAGATGTGTGCAACTGCCAAGTTGTTAAGGGGTGGATTGTGATATTTGTAGCTGTGTGTCAACTTGGTTGGATGACAATTCTGCATGGTTTAAGCAATTGTGATGTGGGTTACTCCCATGATGGGATCAGATGTATATGCTTTGAGCAGTCAATCTGTTGAAAGGGAGTTTTCACAGGGGTGTGCCCTGCTTCCACTATATTTATAGACATCCTGGGAGAAGGTACAGTCTTCTGTGGATTGGGATCCTGTTGTGCTACCTACAAATGTCTGTGAGTGAACAATCCACCATTTAGCCTGGAGGTGGTGGATTCATCATTTGTTGGAGTCAACAGCATGTATACTGCCTGCCAACCTTGAGCTCGTCAGCCCCTGCAGCTTCATGAGTTGTGAAAAGCCTCCAGCTTGATGTTTGATCCAAGAACTTGGGACTTGCCAGCTTCTTTAAATGTGTGAGCCATTTTCCTAAGATAAATTTCTCTTTCTCTATATGCATTTGTAGCTTTACTGGTTTTGCTTCTCTAGAGAATCAGTATTACACAGCAACTTAGTCTAGAATTTTATTACTATTGTTATATCTCTGTTCCTGACCTAGGGAAGCAGTTTGCCATGTATATTATGAATTGGCATTACTTGAATCCCTCCAATGGCTGTCTTTATTTTAACAGTGTCAAAGGTATAAAGGTGTTGAAATGTCAGATACTCTTTGCCAATCTCCTGTTTTGTCACTTTAAAAAGTGGTTTTTATTTTTAAAAAAACTTGATTTCTTTAATCAACTTTTGCCCGTCTTTAATTTTCCCACATGAAACTTTTTTCACGTAAAGTTTATAAAGAGAAATTGAACATTAACGTTAATGGTTGCAGTGATAATCATGATTAAGTCTAGCTGAGATTGTAATTCAGCTCCCAAGTGGAAGCTGTAAGGAAAGTGTAGCCAAAAAAGTGCCTGCATTTCTGGCTATTTTCTATCTTTTCACTTTCGCTATTTCTTTTCTTTATCTCCTAATCCCCTTTCAAGGCCTACTGCTTAGGACAATAACCAGGAAAGTGTATTCTGAGTAATAACTTTTTTTTTTAATTATTGAATTTTAAAATTATTTTCAATTATTGTTATTATTTTTTTAATTATTGAAGTGAACTAAGAGACTCTTCCTTGAAATACTTTCTACATTAGAACTCAGTGTCAACTGAAAAGTTAAAAACATATATCTAGTAAGTGGTCTTTGGTTGGGGCAACCAGTTGACGTGCTCAGCTGCTAAACAAAAGGTTGGACTCTTGAGTCCACCCAGAGGCATCTCTAAAGAAAGGCCTGGTGATCTACTTCTGATAAATCATCCATTGAAAACTCTATGGAATGCAATTCTAGTATGACACACATGGGGTTGTCATGAGTTGAAGTTGACTCCATGACAACTGGTTTGGTTTTCCAGTTTTATCTCGTGAGTAAGAAAGACAGGCAACGCAGCAAGAGAGGGCAAGTCCCAACATGGAAAATAAGAGTGTAGAATATAAGAATAAGAATTAGAGGTTCTGGTGTCTTTTACTCATCTATATAATTAGGTAATTTGGCTGCTGATTGGAGAAATGTAGCACTCACTAACCTCAAGGGAGTATTGTCTTTTTGTTTTTTCCTCATTTTAATTCCTATGTCATTTCGAACCATATGAAGAATTGGTGTTTAATCATATTTTGAGAGTTTTAAACTTACATGTTCTTCAATGATTTGCCTTCCTTCCTATGCATCAAGGAATGCCAGTTGCAGAGACATACTGATGCCTCTTCTCTCCCTGCTATCTCTTCCCTCACAACTTAAGATTCTCCATTGTCCACAATATCTACTACATCTAAAGAATCTAGCCCTACCTCTTACTCCAGGTGAATGAGGGGAAGGTTGCAAGTCAGAGGAAGGAAAACAGTTTCCCTTCCACCTTCCTCACTGCTTTTCTTTGTCTCCTCTCCCAAGTGATTGAACTTCTGTGCTCTATCCACTTTCCTCTAGCTCTCAGGAGCACATGATAAATTAACCAAAACACAGAGCATCATTATTCTTGTTAACTGCCCTCAAGTTGGCCCCTGATCCATGACAACCCATGTACAATGAAACAAGAAACTGCCTGATCCTGCACCATCCTCATGATCAGTTGTGGATTAGACTGTTATAATCCATAGTGTTTTCATTGGTTAATTTTTTGGAAGTATATCAAAAATAAAAATTAAAAATTAAATTTCTTCTTAGTCTGTCTTAAACTAGAAGCTCTGTTAAAACTTGTTGAGCATCACAGCAACATACAAGGCTCTACCACTGACAGGTTACATGAGGTGCATTGACTGCGAATCAAATTGGGACTCTGGCATGGAGGTGAGAATTCTACCATTGAACCACCAATACCCCACATACACAGAGCATGAGCATCTGAAATTAAAAATTTCTGTTGAAATATATTCAGAATACCCATGATTCATAATTATAACCTGCATGGTATCAGTATTTGCTAAAGGTTTCATAAGGAGAGAAAAAGAGAGAGAGAGAGGGGAGCAGAAACATCAAAAGAAGAAAAACTCTTTTTACTTACTTATCTTTTCTTAGAATTAGTAGTACAATTCTTATAAGCCCTTATAAATCCTCAAGTCCCTATATACCTTCAGGGTCTAGAATGTAGAAAAATTTATGAGATTGTCTATGTTGTAACAAGCCAAATGACGAGTCAATTGATAGGTCATTGGATCTGCCCTTAGAGGCCTTCAACTGTTAAAGGGAATGAAAAAGAGACAATCAAAAGAATAGAATCCCTCTAATTTATGCAAACAAAAAGGCCAAGGATTTTAATGCTAACGAATCCACTCCCTTCTCTCTGGCACTAGATTTACCAGATAAAATACAAGATATTCACTTAAATTTAAATTTCAGATAAACAGCATTTTTTGTTTTTATTATGGAAAAAAATGTTCCAAATATTTTATAGGATGTACTTGTGCAAAAGAAGAAAAAAAAAGTTTTTCTTATCTGAAATCCAAGTTTAAATTGCCATCCTGTTTTTGTGTGTTGAATCTGCCACCCCTGGGAGGTCTGGTGGCATCGTGCCTAAGGTATTTGACTGCTAAACAAAAGCCTGGTGATTCAAACTCACCAGCCACTCCTCAGAAGGAAGACTGAGCATCCTATATCCATAGAGATACAACCTGGGAAACCCAAGGAGGGGTGACTATGACTCATATTCGACTCAACAGCAGTGGATTTTTTTGTTTTGGTGTGCCATCCCTATTCTAAGACTCTAGCTCTGTTGGAGGTACAGCCTTACCTAATTGCAATTCAGAATGCCATTCTATATGGCACTTGGAGGAAATATGATATCCTGGTCCTGTCCTTCCCAAATATACTAGAAGGTTTTATAAAATATAGAGTGATATAATGGAGGGAGCTCTAGGAGGGAGCTCTAGTGTCACAGTGCCTAATGTATTTGACTACTAACCAGAAAGTCAGCAGTTCAAACCCACCAGCTGCTCCATGGAATGACAATCAACTTCTTAAAGATTTACTGCCTTGGAAACCCAATATGGGTAGCTATGAGTTAGCATCAACTTGTTGCTAGTGAGTTATATATATATATATATATATATATATATATATATATATATATCTCCCACTAGGTATATACCCTTAGGTTTTACTGTTGTTGTTGTTCCATGTGCATATTCTTCTTTCTACTTATTTGTCCTTCCTTTCATTTAAAAGTTACTATTTGAGGTAATGCAAAAGGTAAAGAAAATCAAAGTAGTCCAATCCTTGACTTTTGAGATCATTATATGCTCCAAAATTAAGCAATTATTTTAGAAGAATACAGACTCATAAAAACTGCCTGATTTGAGTGGCTGGAGAAAAGAGTCATAAGGAAAAAAGATGCTTAGATGATTGTGAAACTTAACCGCTCTGTCTCATATAGCCTTGTTGTTGTCAGGTGCTGCCAAGTAGATTCTGATTCATCATGATGACTTGTGATGGGGTAGAAATGTTCATACAGTTTCCTTGGCTGTACTCTTTAGAGATACAGATTGCCAGGTCTTTTTCTTGCAGAGCCACTGAATGGGTTCAAACCACTAACATTTTGGTCAGCAGCCTAGTGTTTAAATCTTGTGCTTCCAGGGCTCCTGTGTGAGCATTCAGCAAGAAAGAATTGCAAGATATAATTGTAAAAGATATAACTTTATATATATATCAGTTTAAATTTTAATTAGAGATCCTATTCCACTGGAATAGTATAATACCAGCTAATTATTTTCATGTCAGTTAGTATTCATCCATTTCAAGGTAGTGAGCTTAATCTATATTTAGGGTTTGCATATGGTGCACCATATGCTCTACTATGCTTGGAATGACAAATTGAAAAGAAATGGCATGGCATTAATCATCATAAAGAATGTTTCAAGATCTATTCCGAAGTACAATGCTGTCAGTGTTAGGATAATATTCATATACCTACAACGAAGACCAGTTAATGTTACTATTATTCAGGCTTACACACAAACCACCAAAGCAAGAGAAGAGGAAATTAAAGATTTTTACCTACTTTTGCAGTCTGAAATGGACCAAATGTGCAATCAAGAATTACTCATTATTACTGGTGATTGGAATGCAAAAGTTGGAAATAAAGAAGAATCCCAGCAGTTGGAAAATATGGCATTGGTGGTAGAAATGACACCAGTGATTGCATGATAGAATTTTGGAAGATAAATGACTAATTCATTGCAAATACCTTTTTTCAAAAACATAAATGGCATCTATATACATGGACTCACCAGATGAAATACACAGAAATCAGAGTGACTACATCTGTAGAAAGAGATGATGGAGAAACTCAGTATCTACAGTCAAAACAAGGCCAAGAGCTGACTGTGGAACAGGCCATCAACTGCTAATATGAAAGTTCAAGTAGAAACTGAAGACAATTAAAACAAGTCCATGAGAGCCAAAATATGACCTTGATTATATCCCAGTTGAACTTAGACACCATCTGAAGAGCAGATTTGACACACTGAAAACTAATGACCAAAAACCAGAGGAAATGTGGGATGGCATCAAGAACATCATACATGAAGAAAACAAATCTTCATGAAAAAGATAGGAAAGGAAGAAAAGACTAGAATGGATGCCAGAAGGTACTCTGAAACTTGTTTTAGATTGGAGAGTAGATAAAACAAATGAAAGAAGTGACAAGATAGAAGAGCTGAATAGAAGATTTCAAAGAGCAGCTTGAGAAGACAAAGTCAATTATTATAATGAATTGTGCAATGACCTAGAGTTAGAAAACCAAGAGAAGAACACACTCAACATTTCTCAAGCTGAAAGAACTGAAGAAAAAATTCAAGCCTCAAGTGGCAATATTAAAAGATTCTATGGCAAAATATTGAATGATGCAGGAAGCATCAAAAGACATTGGAAGCAATACACAGAGTCACTCTACAAAAAAGAGTTGGTCAATATTCATCCTTTTCAGGAGGTGTTATATGATTAAGAACCAATGGCGTTGAAAAAAGAAGTCAAAGCTGCACTGAAAGAATTGACAAAAAACAAGGCTCCAGGAATTGACAGAATACTCATGGGGTTGTTTCAACAAACTGACGGCATACCAGAGGCTCTTACTCATCTATGCCAAGAAATCTGGAAGACATCTACCTGGCTAACTGACTAGAAGAGATCCATATTTGTATCCATCCCAAAGAAAGGTCATCCTAACCTTCCAGCAAGCTACACAGACCCTCTTCAACAAAGAAAAGATAAACCAATTGACACAAATAAAGAAGATAATCCTGGAGCTCTGAGCTTTGAAAGGGAGGATGCATAAATAGATTAAATACCAAAAAACAGAAGAACCTGAAAGAAAATAGTGAATAAGGAGACAAATGGAGCTATGGACTGTCAGTTATCCCAACAGTATGGACAGTTTGAATATTTACAAGTGGTGTTAGAATCTGAGCTGTTGTAACCTGAGTTGTTGTTGTTGTTGTTATGTGCCGTCTAGTCGGCCCCGACTCATAGCAACCCCTCCTTGGGTTTCCGAGGCAGTATCACTATGGAAGTAGGATTGCTCAACCTTCCTTCTGAGGAGTGGCTGGTGGGTTTGAACCCCAGCCGTCTGGTTAGCAGGCAAGTGTCTTAGCCACTATGCTACCAGAGCTCCCATTGTAACCTGAGAAGTAACTAAAAATCATCCCTGCTCACAAGGGGTTGCATGGACAACTGCACTGGTGGCTGAAGACTAAAAAGGGAAACAATAAAGTTAAGGAGACAAACTGAGATGTGGTCTTTTGTATGTCTGGAGGGTGCAGTCATTTTGGATATTTACATGTGGTGTGGCTATTTTGAATATTAAAAATGGCAGTGTTCAGATCCCAGCATACTTGCCGAGGAAAACAGGGACAACTACACTGGAGGCTGACGATGCAAAGCTGCAATATTTCCTTTGGTACTCTTATATACCACACCTTCTTGATGAATGGAGATGCAGCCATCCCCCACCTCCACCTACCTTCTGGACTGGCAGGAATTCCATCCCAGTCTGTGTGCTCTGACAGAGCCTGGGTGCCTTGGCCCACCCCCTCCTGATTTTTTGTTTTGTTTTGTTTATGTTTGCTTTTAAATTATTATTATTTCTTCTTTTTTTATTTTTATATTTATTTATTTATTTATTCTTTCTTTGCCCTTTCCCAGGTTTTAGTTTTTGTTTTTTCTTTACCTTCCCTTTTACTGGTTCTCATAATATTTCTTTCTTTTTGTTTTTCACTTTCCTTCTTTTCTTTTTGCACTTTCCTCATTTTCTTTCTTTATCATTCTTTTACTCTAGCTCCTTTCTCATATTTCCCACACACTAGATACTGTGAGGAGCTCTGGTAGCATAGTACCTAAGGCACTTGACTGCTAACCAGAAGGCTGATGGTTCAAACCCATCAGCCACTCCTCAGAAGGAAGGTTGGGCAAACTACTTCCATAGAGATACTGCCTTGGAAACCCAAGGAGAGTTCGCTATAAGTCATAACAACAGCAACAACAGATATTGTGGGTTTTTTTTTTTCCTTCTCTTTTTCTATTTATATTTCTCTTGTATTTTTAAAATATTTCTTTAACATTTCTTCTCATTTATTGTCTTGGTTTTTCTTTGTTCTTTTTGGTGATTGTTCCTGTGTGTTTATGTGGTTTGTGGTTTTTGTCCTCTTATTTTAACTTTTTGATTTTTTTTTTTTGTTGTTGCTTTTTTGTATTCTATTGTTGTTTTTCTCTAACTGAGAGACAGAAACTGTGCCCACATGAGCCAACTGTACCACCTGGAGCCCAACATACTGAGTGAGAGTCACTACTTCCTTCTATTCCAAATGACCAATGATAGAAAACAACTAATATGAGCCCAACTTATGTATGCAAAAAAAGCATACATTCACCAGAAAGAAAGAAATAATAAAGATTCAAGCAGAAATGAATGAAACAGAAAACAGAAAGAGTATAGAAAAAATCAACAAGGGTAGAAGTTGTTTCTTTGAAAAGATTGATAAAATCGACAAACCCCTGCAACTTAATAAAGGAAAAGAGGAAGGGAGTACAAATAACATACATAAGAAGCAAACTGGGTGATATCACAACAGAACAAACTGAAATAAAAAGCTATCAGGATACTATGAAGAACTGTACTCCAACAAACTTGAAAATCCAGAAGAAATGGAAGGATTTCAAGAAACATAATACTTACCTAAACTAACACAGACTAAGGTGGAAACAGGCCCATGAAAAAAGAAGAAATCAAACAAATCATTAAAAATTACTAACAAAAAATGTCCTGGCCCAGATGGTTCCACTGAAGAATTTCACCAAACATTCAAAGAACTGACAGTAATCCTACTCGAATTATTCAAGAACATAGAAGAGTTTGGAATCCTCCCAAACTCATCCAGGTTATGAAACAAAAAACAGTCAAACACATCACTAAAAAAGAAAAGTACAGACCAATATTCCTTCATGAATATAGACACAAACATCTTCAGTAAAATCCTAGCCAGTAGCCTCCAACAATATATCTAAAAGTAATAATACATTATGACCAAGTGCATCCATCACACAAATAAAACAAAAGAAAAGAACCACATGATCAGTCAATTGATTCAGAGAAGGCATTTGATAAAAATCCAACACCTATTTCTCATAAAAACTCTCAGAAAAAAAAGAATAGAAGGAAATTTCTCAACATAATAAAGAGCATATATACAAAACCAAAAGCCAACATTATTCTCAATGGAGAGAGACTGAAACCATTTCTCTTGTGAAGGGGAATCAGACAAGGATGCACTCTATCTCCACTTCTATTCAACATTGTATTGGAAGTTCTAGCCTGGGCAATAGGGCAAGAAAGGGAAATCAAAGACATTCAAATTGGTGAGAAAGAGGTAAAACTATCCTTATTTGCTGATGATATGAGCCTATATTTAGAAAAACCAAGAGACTCAGTGTGAAAACTACTGAAACTAATTGAGAGATTTAGCATAGTGATGGAATATAAGATCAACATACAAAAATCAGTTGGATTCTTCTACATCAGCAAAGAGATTGCTGAAAAGGAAATAAGGAAATCAATACCATGTACAATAGCTACCAAAAAGATACTATACATGGGAATAAATCTTACCACAAAAGACCTGTGCTAAATAAATAAATAAATAAATACTTCAAGAAACCATAAGAGATACAGGTAAATGGAAGGACATACCATGCTCATGGATAAGATGATTGAACACTAGAAAGATGTCAATAATACCAAAAACAATGTATACATTCAGTGCAATTCCAATCCAGATCCCATCAACATTCTTTAAGGATATGTTTAAAAAAATCACTAATTTTATATGGAAAAGAAAGAGACCTCAGATAAGCAAAGCACTGTTGAAGAGGAAAAACAGAACAGGAGGTCTCACACTCTCAGATCTCAAAACCTACTATACAGCCACAGTAGTCAAAGCATCCTGGTATTGGTACAACAACAGACACATAGACCAATGGAACAGAATTGAGAACCAAGAAATAGATGCATCGACCTATGGTCAGCTGATTTTTGACAAATGGTTGAAATCCATTAAATGGGGAAGAGATAGTCTCTTCAACAAATGGTGCTGGCAAAACTGGTTATCCATTTTCAGAAAAATTAAACAAGATCCATACCTCACACCATACAAAAAAACTAACTCCAGATGGATCAAAGACTTATTTGAAACTTAAAACTATAAAATTTCACAAGGAAAAAATAGGGACAAGTTTAGTGTCTTTAATTTATGGCACAAAAGGACTGTCAAGAATAACTCAAAATGCACAAACCACAGAAGACAAACTAGATTAATGGGGCCTTCTAAAACTTAAATTTTTATGTGCTTCCAAAGACTTCTCCAAAAGAATCAAATAAGACCTACAGATTAGGAAAAAATATTGGGCAATGACATATCTGACAAGAGACTTATCTCTTAAATTTACAGAAAACTCCAACATCTCAACAACAAGACAAATAATTCAATGGAAAATAGGCAGAAGACATGAATAGACACTTCACCAAAGAGGATATTCAGGAAGCCAACAAACACATGAAAAAATGTTCACAATCATTAGTCATTAGAGAGATGCAAATCAAAACAACAATGAGATAACATCTTGCCCCAACACTAATAGTAAAATTCAACAGACAGAAAAGAGCAAATACTAGTGAGGATGTGGAGAGATTGGGACTCTCACACACTGCTGGTGGGCATGTAAAATGATATAACTACTGTGGAAAGCAGTATGGCCATTCCTTAGACAGTTGGAATTAGAAATATCTTTCAATCCAGCAATCCCATTACAAGGTATATATCCTAAAGAAGTGAGAGCCAGGACAAGAACAGATAGACACACACCCATATTTGTTGCAGCAGTATTTACAGTAGCAAAATGATGGAAACAACCTAGGTGCCCATCAACAGAAGAATGGATAAGTAAACTATGGTACACACACACATGGAATATTATGCAACCCTAAAGAATAGTGTAGAATCTACAAAATACTGCATAATGTAGATGAACTTGGAGGACAGTATGCTGAGTGAAGCAAGTCAGTCACAGAAGGACAAATATTGTATTAGTCCATTATTGTAAAAAGTCAAGGAAAGGTTTACATATGAAAGGCAATTTTATTTGTTGGTTACCAAGGATGAGAGGGAAGGAGAAGGAAGACTGCTAGATAGATAGAGACAAGTATTGATTTGGGTGAAGAGAAGGGCCATGTACCAAATTTAAGTGATCAACACTTTGAGGAAGAGGAAGACATAGAGAGATACATGGAGGTACAGAGAACAAAGATGAACCCTTTTGCATGTACAGTACTGCATTGTCAGTGAGGGCAAGCATTGATCTGCAGGTGGATAGATGGGTGGACAGGCTGAACAATCAGGTATGTCTAAGCAAGGGGTAGTATGCCCATGACCATGTCTAGGGTTAGCAGACAAAGTTTCTACATGCTTACCTGTACGCATTGTAAGAATGTCCAGGTGTATATAGTAAAGCTGACAAGGGGCAAGTTTGTGGTGGCTTAATGGTCATAGCCAGGTACCCAGAAAGAGTGAGTAGTTGGACCTGTAGTCTTGGGACCATGGTTGCAGGGGACATCAAGCTCAATTGGCATAATATGCTACATAAAAACATTGTTCCACATCCTACTTTGGTGAGTAGCAATTAGAGTCTTAAAAACTTGCAAGCAGCCATTTAGATGCAACGATGGTTCTCTCCTCATCCAGAGCAAAGAAGAATGAAGAAAAGCAAAGATGTCCAGAAACAAGTATTCCAGAGAGTGGTAGACCATGTGATCCTTAGCCATATGACCATGAGACCAGAACTAGATGGAGCCAGCTACCACTGTCAACCACTCAGATGGGGATTAGTGCAGGAAATCTTGGATAAAGTGAGAGAACAATGTGGAACAAAACTCAAAATCATTAAAAAAGAAAAAAAAAAGATTTTCTAGTCTGATAGAGACTGGTGCAACCCCTGAGACTATGGCCCATAGTTACCTTTCAGGTCTGGAATGGAAATCAGTCCTGCAGCTTCCAGCCAAACAATAGAGAGGCATATGAGGTGAACATTTACATCTTGTAGATGCACTCCTTAGAATGATCAATTGTGGGAGAACAGAAGGGCAGTGTTTGCACAGAGAGACAATTGGGGGTGAGAGAGTGCATAGGTGGGAAGGACCCAGAGAAGAGGTAAATACAAAGAGGAAGGGGGTAGAGAGCTGTTACCTTGTGGGGAATTGCAGTCGACATCTGAAACAAAATGGGTATGAGCTGCTGTATGGAAAATCAATTTGCTCTGTAAACATTTTTCACCCAAATCACAACTGAAAAAAAAAAAAGATGATCCCACAGAATGTGGAGATTATTGAACAATATCATTAATTTCACACACAAGTAAAATTTTGCTAAAGACAACTCAAAAATGGTTTCAGCAATAATTGTCAAGGTACTGCCAGAAATGCAAGGTGGATTCAGAAGAGGACATGGAAATAGGGATATCATGTCTAATGTCAGATCGATCTCAGCTGAAAGCAAAGAATACCAGAAAGATGCTTACTTGTGTTTTATACTATACAAAAGCATTCCAATGTGCAGTTTATAATAAATTATGGATAATATTGAGAAGAATGGGAATTCCAGAACACTTAATTGCTCTCATGAAGAACCTGTCCATAGACCAGGAGGCTGTCATTTGAACAGAACAAGGGGATACTGGTGTGATTTAAAATAAAAAAGGGAGTATGTCAGGGTTGGGTCTTTTCACCGTATTTATTCAATTTGTATGCTGAACAAATAATATGAGAAGCTGGACTTTATGAGGAAGAATGTGGCATCAGAATTGGAAGAAGACTCTAACAACCTGTGCTATACAGACAACACACCTTACTGGCTGAAAGTGAAGATGACTTGAAGTACTTTGTGATGAAGATTAAAGACTATGGTCCATAAGATGGATTACACCTCACCATAAATAAAATGGAAATACTCACAAGTTGACCAATAAGCAGCATTACAATAAACGGAGAAAAGTTTGAAGTTGTCAAAACTTTCATATTACTTGGCTCCACAATAGATGCCAATGGAAGCAGAAGTCAAGACAGCAGATGACGTATTGCATTGGGCAAATCTGCTGCAAAAGACCTCTTTCAAGTGCTGAAGAACAAAAATGTCTCTTTGAAGACTAAGGTGCATCTAACGCAAGCCATGGTGTTTTCAGTTGCCTCATATGTGTGAGAGCTGGACAATGAATAAGGAAGACTGAAGAAGAGTTGATGTTTTTGAGTTGTGGTATTGGCAAAGAATACTGAAAGTAATATGGACTTCCAGAAGAAGTAACAAATATGTCCCGGAGGAAGTGCAGCTGAAATGCTCCTTGAATGTGAGAATGGTCAGACTTTGCCTCATTTACTTTGGTCATGTTGTCAGAAGGGACCATTCCCTGAGATGGATATCTTGCTTGGTAAAGTGGAGGATCAGCAAAAAAGGAGAAGGCTGTCAACAAGAAGTATTGACACAATGGCTGCAACGATGGTCTCAGGTATAGTAAGCATTGTGAGACTGGCTCAAGACCTGGCAATGTTTTGTTTTGTTGTACATAGGTTCACTATGAGTTGGAGCCAACTCAACGGCACCTAACAACAACAACAGATGTCAGGACAGACTCTGAACCTTGCTCTTGAACACAGAGTAGCTAAAATGAATTGAAGAAATTATAAAATTTAGAGTTCAACAGATTTCAAAGAGTGGCTTGAGAAGACAAACTAAAGTATTATAATAAAATGGATAAAGACCTGCAGTTAAAAAATCAAAAGGGAAGAACATGCTCAATATTTTTCTAACTAAAAGAACATAATAATAAATTCAAGCCTCGAGTTCTAACACTGAAGGACTCTATGGGAAAAAATATTGAATGATGCAGGAAGCCACAAAAGCCGATGCAAGGGATACACAGTTACTGTAGCAAAAAGATTTGGTTGGTGTTCAACCTTTTCAGAAGTTAGCATAACACCAAGAACCAGTGTTACTGATGGAAGAAGTCCAAGGTGCACTGAAGGGATTGGTGAAAAACAAGGCTCCAGAAATTGATGGAATACCAATTGAAGTATTAAAACAAACAGATGCAAAACTGGATGTGCCTCCTTCATCTATGCCAAGAAATTTGAAACCTGACCAACTCACTGGAAGAGATTCCAAACAAAAGTGATGCAGCAAAATATAGAAATTATTGAACAGTATCATTAATATGACACATTAGTAAAATTTTACTGAAAATGATTTTAAAAATTTGTGGCAGTGCAACAATGAGTAACTGCTAGAAATTAAAGCCAGATTTGAATGTGAGTATAAAATGAAGGATGTCATTGCTGTTGTCAGATAGATCTGGGCTGAAAGTAAAGAATACTAGAAATATGCTTATCTGTATTTTATTGACTATGCAGTGATTCACTTATGTGAATCATAGCAAATTATGAATAACCTTACAAAGAAGTGAAATTCCAGAAAACTTAATAGTGCTCATGTGAAACCTGAACATTCAATGAGAGGCAGTTGTTTGAACAAAACAAGGGAATACTGCATGGCTTAAAATCAGGTAAGTTGTGTGTCAGGGTTTTATCCTTTCATCATACTTATTCAATCAATACGCTGAACAAATAATACAAGAAGCCTGGCAACAGAAGAAGAATGGGATCAGGATTGAAGGAAAAATCATTAATTACCTGTGATATGCAGATGACATGACCTTCTTGCTGAAAGCACAGAGGACTTGGAACACTTACTGATGAAGATCAAAAACTATAGCCTTCAGCATGAATTACAACTCAACATAAAGAAAACAAAAATCTGCATAAATGGACCAAAAAGCAACATCATGATAAATAAAATTTGACATTGTTAAGGATTTCATTTTATTTGGATCCAGAATCAACATTCATGGAAGCAGCAGTCAAAAAAATCAAGTGATATATTTCATTGGGCATGTATACCGTAAAACAACTCTTAAACAGTCAAAAAGCAAGTCTGTCACTTTGAGGACTAAGGTGTGCCTGACCCAAGTCATGGTATTTTCAATCAACTCATGCATGCAAAAGCTGTACAATGCATAAGGAAGAGTAAATAATTAATTCATTTGAATTATGGATGAAGAATATTGAATATACCATGGACTGACAAAAGAATGAACAAATCTATCTTGCAAAAAAGTATAGTCAGAATGCTCCTTAGAAGTTTGCATGGTGAGACTTCATCTCACATATTTTGGACTTGCTATCAAGGAGGGACCAAGTCCTGGGGAAGGAACTCCTTATTATAATTGGTAAAAAGAAGTTCAGTGAAAAGAAGACCCTCAATGAGGTGAGTTGACACAGTGATTTCAACATTAGGCTCAAATGTAGCAGCAATTGTGTTAATGGCACAAGAGGAGGCAGTGTTTCCTTGTAAATAGAGACAATATGTATTGGAACCTACTCAACAGCACCTAACAACAACAACAACATGTTACTTATCATAGACTTCTTGTTTCAATGTATTACCACTTCAAGTAAAATTCAGAAACCGTACATTCATGAAGATGTCTTTATGCTCCCCATTGCTTAAGCACAATTATTTTAAGTATTTTGTTGACATGTATTGAACACCAGATTGTGTTATAATGTTTGTTTAAAACATGCAATATGATTAAAGAAATTTATGAGGATAGTCTATTTTGTCTACTTCTACTTTTACCCATTCCATTTTTCTTTTCTTTCTGATGACCCCTTTCTGAGTTTTCTTATATTATCAAAATGCTTTGTATTGGGAGAATTTCCTGTAACCATTTTTAAGGTATATCTGCTGGCAACACATTCTCTTATTTTTATTGTGTTTGAGACTATCTTGATTTCCCCTTCATTCCTGAAGGATATTTTGACTAAATAAAGAATTCAAGGTTGATAGTTCTTTCTTTTAAGTGCTTAAATAATGTTGTGACATGTTCTTCTGGCCTTCATGGTTCCAGATGAGAAATTGACTGTCACTAAAATTGGTGTTACTTTATAGTTAATACCTTTTTTCTCTCTGGCTGATTTAAATTGTTTTATTTGCCTTTAATTTTCAGAAGTTTAATTACGATGTGTCTTGGTGTGAATTCTTTGAGGATATCTTATGTGGTGTTTGCTCAGTTTGTTGAATCAGTAAACTTACACCTTTCACCAGTTTGGGGATATTTTCAGACATTATATCTTCAAATCCTTTTTTTCTGGACCCACACTCTTTCTCCTCTCTTTCTGGAACTCCAATGATATGAATGTTACATCTTTTGGAATTTACTCAGAGGTCTTTTTTCAGGTTTTTCCCATCCTATTTTCTCTCTATTGTTCAGATTGACCAAATTCTATTGTTCTGTCTCTAAGTGCTCAGATTCCATCCTCTATCATTCTTTACTATTGAGTTTACCCAGTGAGTCTTTATTTGGAAGTTGTATTTTTTTTCTGTTCTGAAATTTCTATTGGAGTATTTTAAAACTTCTTTCCATTGATTGAGATATTTTATTTTTCATTTGAGAGAATTGGTAATTTACATTTGAAACATTTTTAAACTGCTTAAGAATTCTTATGAGATAATTCCAATATCTGATTAGTTCCAACATTGGCCCTAGAGCATTTTTTTTTTTCTTTTTTCCTTCAAATGATCACTTGACTGATTCTAGGAATTATAAGTGATTTCTTTTTTAAAAATATCTATTTATTATGAGACACTGTTCTCTATGCAAATCTTTTGTTTTAGCAAACATTCATCTTGCTTTAGTATAGAGTGTGGGGTCTTGCCTAGATTTGTGAGTTTTAGTTCCAATAACAGTTCATTTTCCTGAATCTTTGTAATGTTGCTCTGGTTAGTTTCATTCTTTAGGCACTGCTGTGGTTCCTGTTTAATTCCTGCTAGTGGTGGACCATGGAGGATGTGGATAAAGGAGTTGGTTTGGCCTTTTGTCTCTGTTATCTGAGAATGTTGTTGTTATTGTTGTTAGGTGCTGTGGAGTCAGCTCCAACTCATAGTAGCCCTATGTATCACAGATCGAAATGCTGCTTGGTCCTGTGCCAGCCCCACAATCCTTGCCATACTTGAGCCCATCATTGCAGCCACTGTCAATCCATCTCATTGAGGGTCCCCTCTTTCGCTGACCCTCCATTTTACCAAACCAGATCATCAGTCACTCCACAGAAGGAAGACTAGGCAATCTACTTCTGTAAAGATTTACTGCCTCAGAAACCCAAAGAGGGTTGCTATGAGTCCAAATCAACTTGATGGTAGTGAGTTTCTGAAAATAGACCTTGGAATTTTCCAGCAATCAAAGGCCTTTTGTTTTATAAAATAACCATGCAATAAATAAAAGAGTGTAGATAAATAGGTGCTACACTGGCCCCATCTTGGTAACAGGTCTCAGTAAGGGAGAGGGGCATGATGCATATTCATGCATATGTGTTTGACCTTAATGACTATGGGACCATAGACCTTAGAGTTTCTTCTCTTTTGGGACTTCCTTGAGTGACAAGAACATCCATGTCCAGGAGATCATGGGATATTTCTAGAGACAATGGAATTCTTGTGTCATACATGACTTCTCCGAGACCTTGACTGATCTGCCTCTTCACTTGTATAATTTTCAGTTATAATAAGTGGGCAATTGTAAGTATACGTAGTCTCTATGAGCTCTATGAGTCATTATCAAACCCACAGGTGACAGAGAGAGAAAACAACACATGGATGTCTGGTATAAAACATGAAGAAGTGGGGAAAAGGGGTATAAGTTATCTTCATATTTGGAAATTAGCCATACATCTTGCCATACTGTTGGTCATAAATTACTGAGGTCTGAATTTAGTCTGTCTTCTCATTTGCAACTTCAGACTCCTTTGATCATTATCTGCTGTATAATTTTCAGGATGACAAGTTGTATTTAGAGGGAAAGAGCAGGGAAATGCCATTTTCTGGAACCAAAATCTTTTTTTTTTTTTAATTTTTATTACGATTTGGGTGAAAGTTTACATAACAAATTCATTTTCCATACAGCAGTTCATACATACTTTGTCTCATTACACTGACTGCAACTTCCCATAATGCAACTGCTCTCTTCCCACTTCCTCCCCATAATTACCTCTTCCCTGTGCCCTTCCCTCCCATGCACTTTTTCCCCAAAATCTGTCTCCCTGTGCATACACAGCCCATCTGTTTTCTCATGATTGATCTCTCCAAGGAGTATATCTACCTAATGTAAATGTTCAGCTCAAATGCCTGTCTTTTGTTTGGCTGGAAGCCACAGGAGTGAGTTCAGTTCCAGACTCAAAGGGAAGCTAGAGGCCATAGTCTCAGTGGTCCTGTCAGGCTCTATCAGACCAGCAAACCTGGTCCATTTTTCTTTTTCTGTGATTTTGAGTTTTGTTCCACACTGTTTTCTCATGCTGTCCAAGATCTCCTACATAGATGCCCCACTACATGGTTGACAGTGGTAGCTGAATGCCATCTTGTTCTTCTGGTCTCATAGTCACATATATAGGCTGAGGATCACATGAGGTACCAATCCTTTGGACTAATTGTCTCCATGCATCTTTGGTTTTCTTCATTCTTGTTTGCTCTGGACGAGGAGAGACCCATCGTTGCATATAAATGTTTGCTTGCAAGCTTTTAAGATTCCAGCCACAACTTGCCAAAGTAGGACGTGGAACAATGTTTTTCTGTAGTATATAATGCCAGTTGAGCTTGATGTCCCCTGAAACTATGGTCCTGAGCCCACAGGTACAACTACTGACTCCCTCCAGGTAGCTGGCTGTGGGTAAGAAGTGACTACAACCTTGTCCCTTGTCATTTCTACTATATACCTGGAAATTCTTACAGAACATACAAAACCCTTGTAGGAGCATTATCTGACTATCTTTTAATTTGTTTAAATTTCTGAGGATTAAATTGATAGAAATAATGGAGATTTTGTCAAGTCAAATCCAACTCACAGCAACCCCTCCTTGAGTTTCCTAGGCAATATCACTATGGAAGTAGATTGCCCTGTTTATATGATTGGACTTCTGTATCTTAACCTTGGGTTACATTAAAGTTTAATTAAGTCAAGTTCTAATAGCAAAAAGTATCTGGTTAATCCTTAGCAGATTGATTGGTAACTATTTTTATAAAAGAGGAATTGACTGGTGTAAAAGATTTTTCTTCTTTACATTCTACCTTGTAATCTCTTATGTGATTTACATCACCTAAAACATTATTTTCAAAACATTGATTTTCACCCTCAGGGGACATTTGACAATGGCTGGAGATATTTTTGTTTGTTAAACCCAGTTAAGTGCTGCTGGCTTCTAATGGATAGATACCAGGGGATTCTCCTAAATATTTTACAATGCACAGAGAAACCCCTCATAATGCAGAATTATCTACCTTCAAATGTCAACAGTGCCTAGGTCAAGAAATTCTGCTCCAAAAGAGCAATAGCGTGAAATGATTTTATTTAAAAATAACTTCATGATTTCTGTAATGCACTATTCATTGTGGAAGTTCATTTGGTTTGGGACAATTGCAAGCCTCAAGTGTGAGGTATGCTTATATGAACTGGATTTGTGGTAGTGTTCCCAGTAATAATCTAAGAGAAGCAAATTCTTCTTCAAGGCATTTTACAAGTGCTATTTTGGTTGAATCAAAGTTCATAAGTGCTCTGCAGGCTACAACTGCTATTTTATTATGTAAAGAAGGTTATTACCGAAATGAAAGTAAGAAAATATGACAGGCAGATAAAACACATTTTAATGGATGTGAGTTCACTGATATTTGCTTTTAATGTATGGCACTGATTAGGTAGCTTTCTACTAACATCTCAGTAATGATAGCATAGGTGTTTCACCTCCTAACTTTAAATTAAAATAATTGAAGTGTACAAAGCAGATGGAAGCACTGTGAGGCTATGGTTCAGTGATAACCAGCCATCTCACAGACCTTTCTCTTAAGTTTAATATGTCTTTTCAGCCTTTAAGAACTTCAAGTGCAAAAAATTAAAAAAGAAAACTCATCTTGAAGAAACTGTAATGAGAATTTCCTAACTATAAGATCTGTTACCAACAAAAATGTTCTCACAATGAAAATAAATTATTTTCCTTTTACATTTGTAATTTTATTACTTTGTTGAATAAAATTTAAACATTTTAGACTTTGTGAAGTTCCCTTTATAGTCATTTACTATAATAAGAGTTAATGTTCATATTAGAGAGAGTAATAAAAATGCATCATTTATATAATATAAAAAATTGTATATTTTAAAATAAATGTTAAAAATTTATTATTTTAAAAATCTCTCTGGAAGAATGATGTAGTTTCCTCTCAAGAATACATATAAAGACATATAAATTGACTCATTTATTAAAACTTAGTGAAATCAATTGTTACCCTGCATTTGTTCTTTGGGGAAAACAATTTCAGTATGCCTCAGTTTCCTTACTGGCTAAATAAGTCGAATGTTAATCAACTATCTCCTGGGGCTATTTAAAAAAGCACTACAAAAATTTAAAACAATTTAACAGCACAAATTGCCATATAGCCTATTAGTTAGTGATGGGAGAAGTAAGAAGGAAATTGGGATTACATAAGCACTGAGCTAAATTGCCACACCTCTGTCAGAAACTCCTGATTAGAAGGTACAGAGAAAAATTATTGCTCACCTGGGTATCATCAAAGGCTAACCTGGCTGAGCACATAGACACAAGCTCACCATATACTTTCTAAACAATTTCTTGGGCTTGCTGTGTAACTCAGCCTCTAATATCCCCACTTTTACCACTAAGAGCAAATCTAAATAAACATAAAATCAAGGTAAAAATTACACATAATTTCAAAACAATGTCCCTTGTAGTCATTTCTCAAATGACTTTGCTACACCTCTGCAGGCCCTACACAGGAATTCTAGAACCTACACAGGTCTAACAAGACAATAACCTCAAAAAAAAAAAAAAGGAAATTCCACTGCTGTCCAATTGATTCCTATTCATAGTGACACTATAGGACAGCATAGAACTGCCCCATAGGGTTTCGAAGGCTATAAATCTTTATAGAGGAGCTCTGGTAGCATAGTGCTTACGGCACTTGATTGCTAACCAGAAAGCTGGTGGTTCAAACCCACCAGCCACTCCTCAGAAGGAAGGTTGGGCAATCTACTTCCGTAGTGATACCGCCTCAGAAACCCAAGGAGGAGTCGTTGAGTCAGGGCCGACTCGACGGCACATAACAACAGCAACAACAAATCTTTATAGAAGCAGACTGTCACATTTTTCTCTCTCAGAATGGCTAATGGGTTCAAACTGCCAACAATTTGGTAGCTGAGCACTTGACCACTGTGTCAGAATGGCTTTTTGTATGTAATTTAGTGGGACAAGTAATGATTAACTTGCTTGGCTATAATTGAAACGTTGGAAGTTCGAGTCCACCTGTATATAACTTAGAAGAATGTCCCTGCAATCTACTCCCAAAAAGTCAGCCATTGAAAATGCTATGGAGCATAGTTCTACTCTAAGGTAGAACTCATTCTACACATGAGGTTGCCATGAGTGGGAATTGACTCATTTCAATTGATTCTTCTGGTTAATTAAAAAGATACATGGTTGTTGTTGTTATGTGCCATTGAGTCGTCTCCAACTTAAAACAACCCTCTGTACAACAGAATGAAACACTGCCCGGGCCTGTGCCAGCCTCACAATCCTTGCTATACCTGAGCCCCCGGTGCAGCCACTGTGTCAGTCCCTCTCATTGAGGACCTTCTCCAGTTTTGCTGACTCTTCATGTTACCAAGAACAATATCCTTCTCCAGGAACTGGTCCATTCTGACAAAATGTCCAAAGTAGGTGAGATGAAATCTGGCCATTCTCCCTTCCAAGGAGGATTCTGGCTGTGCTTCTTCCAAGACAGATCTGTTAGTTCTTCTGGAAGTCCATGTTATTTTCAATATTCTTTGCCAACACCACAACTCAAAAGCATCAACTCTTCTTCGGTCTTCCTTGTTCATTGTCCAGCTCTCTCATGCATATGGGAGAAAAAACAGAACAAAAACCTCACTCTGCTTAGTTGGTTCTGACTCATAGTGACCCCTCTTTGGGTTTCCAAGGCAGTATCAATACAGAGGGAGATTTGGTGGCATAGTTCCTAAGGCATTTAACAGCTAACCAGAAAGCTGGCAGTTCAAACCCATCAGCCTCTACTCAGAAGGAAAACTGGGCAACCCACTTCCACAGAGATACTGCCTTGGAAACCCAAGGAGGGGTCGCTGTGAGTCGGAATCAACTCCAAAGCAGTGAGTTTGTTTTTTATCTCTACTGAAATAGATTGCTCAATATTCATTCTGCAGAGTGGCTGGAGGGTTTGAACCACCAGCCTTCTGGTTAGCAGTCAAATGCTTTAGGCACTATGCCACCAGAGCTCCTACATGCATATGAGGTGATTGGAAATACCATGGTTTGAGTTAGGTGCATTTTAGTCCTCAAAGTGACATCTTTGCTCTTCAGCACTTTAAAGAGGTCTTTTTGCAGCAGATTTGCCCAGTGTAAAACTTGTCCACCATGAGTGACCCTGCTGGAATTTGAAATACCAGTGGCATAGCCTGCAGCCTCATAACAACACATAAGCCACCACAGTACAAACAACTGACAGATGAGTAGATACATGGCAGTTGTGTGGTTATTAGTGTGCCCTTTGCAAATTAGTATGCACCCCGAAAGGCCCATATCAGTTCCCCTTCTGGAATCTAATGGCATACAGCATCATACCCATGTCTACACTGGGGAGAAGATAGTTGAAGATATGAGGGTTTTCTCGCTAGCTATAGGATAGCCTTGCATTCCAACTGGATTACCTTTCCCAATGACAGTTTAAAGCATCTTGGTCTTTGGCATTCTCCCTGCCCAGCCTAGTCTGCCCCAACAAGAACAGGAAGACAGTCAAGTTCATTATATAAACTCCATAGCTGCCTTTTGATTTTGTTATTTACTGCGATAAAAGAAATTATAAAAAATCACAGTAAGGGAACAAGTCATTTTTGTTCTTAGTTGGCTGAAGGACAAAGCTTATGACTATTTAAAATTCTGTTATATCGAATGTACATAGCAGTCTGTTTCTACAAAAGTGTTCATTCTTCAGTTGATGCCCATATGGTTTCAGACCCTGATAAAAATAAGGGGCCAAACTGAGATTCATATGCTTTACCATAATATCCGTTATGCTTCTTGTTAGATATTCCTATGTTGTTGTTGTTGTTTGCCGTCGAGTCGGCCCTGACTCATAGCAACCCCTCCTTGGGTTTCCGAGGCAGTATCACTATGGAAGTAGGATTGTCCAACCTTCCTTCCGAGGAGTGGCTGATGGGTTTAAACCGCCAGCTTTCTGGTTAGCAGTCAAGTGCCTTAGGCACTATGCTACCAGAGCTCCTAGATATTCCTATAGGCTGCCTAAAAATATAAATACTTCACAAATAAAATTATTCCAATCCTGACGAATCCATTCACCCCAGGTTCAATGTGAAACCCTGCATTGCATGTTGAAAAACTCCCAAAAACTGGGGAAAGAAAATGAGCTTTATAATAAAAATACTGGTTTTGAGGCCAGAATAGTCACATTAATTACGCAACCAGTGCTACTTTGCTTAAATTACCTCAGCCTCTGCATTTGAAGAGCCTTATTAAATAGTTATGTCCCTGTATATTTAAAGAAAGAGAGTTTTATTCATTTGATTAAACTATTTTTATTGTTTAGGATTGCAGTATAATAATCCTATGTATTTCACTTCTCCTCTCACTTCACTCCTCCAGCTCTCCTTCCCTAGCAAGGTAGACAAGAGGAAAACTAATAATATTTCAGTCATGCAACTGTGCCAAAGAAAAGTAAATACATGACATTTCAAGAGAGTGAGGGAAAAAAAAAAAAAAAAAAGAAAAAGTAGAGAAGTCAGTATAAAATTGCCAGTTAGTTGCTCCCTGACAAAAGTTTCCCATAAACACTTCAGCTTTCTTGTATTTGTTTAAAACAATTCCAAATAGCATTCAAATATTTTCTCTTTGCAGTATGAATTAATTTTAGCTGACAAAGAAAATGTTACCACTCATCTTCAATTCTCATCAAGTAAGCAAGTTACCCCATCTTAAGGAAGAAACTTAAGCTGCTGTTTGTTCTCCTTTGGTAATTTTAAGAAAAAAATAATGAGCTGCCTGCCTTGGGACAAATTCTTCTCTTGAGAAAAATGTTTCATGTCTCTGTAAGGACAGTCCTCTAATGGACAATTATTTGTATTGAAAGCAACGAGTGTTAGAGCCATGTGCAAAGCCTAACTAGCATTTGGCTTTCATGGACTTTGTTTTTTTGTTTGTGTTTTGGAAGTTATTTAAGGCAATGCCACCAATTATTTTATGAGCTGCCCAAGATTCTAGTGTGGAGTGTTCCTTGGCTTTGGGAGCAGAAAGAACTGATTAAAATGGGGATGGAAGATGGCAGATCCAGAACTTCCTTGGTATAATGCAATAAAGCAGACAAATGGAGTTATGTTAAATTTTGTTGCCTCCTACGAAGAGGCCAACAACATAATTTTAACTATTCCATATTAGGATTTATCAACATGAAGCAAATGGGACTCAAAGCAATGTGGCCTAATTCTATGGAACATTTGATTAACCATGGGGTTATGTCAAAAATAATTTTAGTCTTAGGGATAAATATTAAAGCACTGCGTGGGCGGTGATAAAATGGGTTCTGGGCATTTTTCCTAGTGGGTGAAGAAATGTCTTGAGTCAGTTCAAGCTACTCAAAAGACAAAGAAGTAGTTTCCTCTGTTAAAAAAAAAAAAATCATAAGTGAGTAAGAGTCAGCTTTTAGCTTGATGCTCTGTTGGAGACTGACAGAGATTCGGATGATATCAATATGTAGAACACAAAAATAATTAATATTTAGCTATGTCAGAAATTTGATACTTGATTTGCAGTAGTGTATCTTTTCAAGTTGTGCTGCTTATACTAATTTTATTTTTTAGCATTTTTTGATTATGTACTATACTTATTATGATGTCATGGGATGGAAACTAAAACCATTAATGTTATCAGGGTAGCAATGGACTAAGCATCTAGCTCAGAAGGAAAACAATGACAGACAAGTTAACAAACATGGCTATTACAGAATCTTTCTAGTAAAGATTGACCAAGGAGTTCATTATTAAGGTGTAGAGTTTAGGATAAACAACCATCTTCTATGTGATTTTCTTCCCTACTTTTTATTTTGAATATGTTCAATCTTACTCAAAGCTTAAATATTACCGTAAATACCTATCAACAGTAGACTGAACTTTATCAATTGTTAACCATTTACCACATTTGCTTTACTTTCTCTCCATCTCTCTTTCTCTGTAAATAATGGTTAGTTTGTTAGGTGCCATCAAGTCAGCTCCAACTCACAGTGACACTGTGAGTAACAGAATAACACAATTTCCAGTCCTGCACCATCCTCACAGTTGTTGCCAAGTTTGAGTCCATTGTTTCAGCCACTGTGTCAATCCATCTTGTTGAGGACTTCTTGTTCACTAATCCTCTATTTTACCAAGCATGATGTCCTTCTTCAGTGATTAATTCTTCCTGATAACGTGTCTAAGTAAGAAGATGAAGTTTTGTCATTGGTGCCTCTAAACTTCTAAAGACAATTGTCGATATGCTTTTTCCAAGATAGATGTGTTCATTCTTCTGGCAGTCCATGCTATATCAAATATTGTTTGCCAACAAAATTATTCAAATTGGTCATTTCTTCTTTCTCATTGTCCATCTTTCACATGCATATGAGGCAATTGGAAAGGTCATGCATGGCTTGGATCAGGCACACCGTAGTCATCAAAATGATAGCTTTGCTTTTCAACACTTTAAAGAGGTCTTTTGGCACAGGTTTAAGAAGCTTTTGTTGCAGTGTAGTGGGTAAGGCATTTGGCTGCTAACTAGAAAGTCAGGAGTTCAAACCTACTAATTGCTCCTGGGGAGGAAGATGAGGCAATGAACTTCTGTAAAGATTTACATACAGCCTTGGAAACCCAATGCTATATGTTGGAATCGACTTGATAGCAATAGAAGTTTGTTTGTTTGCTTTGACGATTGCAATATGTTGTTTAATTTATTGACTGTTCCTTCCTTTTGCATGGATATTTTGTATCCAAATAAAATGAAATCCTTGACAACTTTAAAATTTTCTCCGTTTAACATAATGTTGCTTAGTTGTCCATTTATGGAGATTTTTGCTTTTTATATTCAAGTAAAATCCGTAATAAAAGTCTTTGACCTCCGACAGCAAGTGCTTCAATTTGTTTTCATTTTTTCAAGCAAGGTTAAATCATCTGTATATCACATACTGTGAATGTGTCTTCTTCCAATCCTGATGTTTTTTTTTTCTTCTTCAGATAGTCAGATTATTTGTTCAAAATATAGACTGAATAAGTAAGATGAAATAATTTGACACTGATGTTTACTTTTCCCAATTTTAAAACAGATAATACCAGTATTCCCTTGTTCCCTTTGCATAACGGTGCCTTGATCTATGTATGAGTTCTGCATGAGCACAAGTAAGTGTTCTGGAAATAGTTTTCCTACATAAGCACAATAACATTGTCACAGGTAAGAATATTCTAACCATATTATATAATAGTAAATTTTATTATATATTAAAATATTTCAAGAAACTGGACTAAATGAAGAAGAATTTATTGTCAGGAGTGGAGGAAAACACATTAACAACCTGCAACATGCAGGTGACCAACATTGTTTGGGCAAAGTTAACGACTTGAAGCTCTTACTGATGAAGATCAGAGACTATATATGAATTGCTCCTCAACATAAAGAAAACCTTCACAATTGGACCAAAAGCAACATCATGATAAATGGAGAAAAGACTGACATTTTCAAGGATTTCATTTTATTTGGATTCACAATCAACATCCATGGAATGTTGGTCAAGAAATCAAAAGGTATATTGCATTTGAGCAAATCTGCCACAGAAGACCTCTTTAAAGAGTTAAAGAGTAAAGATGTGGCTTTGAAGAGTAAAGTTGCTTTGCCCAAGCCATGGTATTTTTACAGGCTCATGTGCACATGAAAGCTGGACAATAAATAGGGAAGACTGAAGAATAATTGGTGCACTTGGGTTGTGGTGTTGTTGAAGAATATTGAACTAACCATGGACTGCTAGAAGAATGAAGGAATCTGTCTTTGAGGAAGTACAGACAAAGAGTTCCTTAGAAGAGAGAGGCACCAGACTCTGTCTCTCATATTCTATCCAGATTGTCAGAAGGGACTAATCGCAGGAGAAGGATATCATGCATGGTAAAGTAGAGGGTTAGTAAAAGAGGGGAAGACCATCAAAGAGATGGTTTGACACGGTAGCTATGATGATGGGCTCGAGCATGGCAATGATTGTGAAGATGATGCAGGCCCTGACAGTGTTTTGTTCTGTTGTACATAGGGTCCAACTCCATGGCACCTAACAATAACAACAATAAATTTTATAATATGGTAACATTAAAATGATTAATTTTCTAAAATTCTGTGTCATCAGGTATGTTGACAATATTTAAATATTCCCTGTTGTCTCCCCAATTTTATTAAAGCCATAAATCGATGCTCATTCATGCCTTTAGTGGTTCTGTTCTGTATTATCTGTTAATCTAGAACATTCTACTATAGTTTTTTTGTTATTCATGATATTAAATTATTTTGAAAAATACAAACTAGCTGTCTTCTTGGATTTTTTTGATGGTTACCTCATGATTAGATGAAAGTTTAAAATTTCTGGGAAGGATTTTTCATATGCTGTATGGACTTCTTTCTGTATCATATAGGAGGGGACATGATATCAAGTTGTCTACTATTGCTAATGATAACTTTACTTAGGTGGCTAAACTTATGACCACTGGATCTCTCCAGGACAGATGTATAATTTTCCTTTTGTAATTGGTAAATATTCTCTAGGGTGATTCTTTGAGTCTAAATATTCTACTGCTTAACAACCTTCCAGCAAATAGTTTTAGCATCCATTGATGGCTTTGGTCTGAGATAAATATTACTTTTGGGGTTTCAAATGATGATTTTTAGAAATCTTGTCTTCTTTTCCATATTTATTAGTTGGTATTCATTCTGCTATTGTATTAATACAATTCCTTCTGTATTGTCTTAATACTAAATGATTGAAAGATGTGTCATTATGAATCCAATGGGAAAAATAATTAATTTTTCTATAACTCAAAATAGAATGTATACTAGAGAACTGAAAGGAACTTTTGAGAACATTTTTCTCATTGCACTACTCTAAAAAGCATTAGGCATTCAATTTTTGGACTGAATTAGTATTATGTCCTTTGTACTTTTCACTAGAGATACAATGATGAGTAAAACATGGCCCTTGGTCTCTAGATCTTCAGATGTGCACAGGGAAAGAGACAGACATATAAATAAAGCTAATTAAAGTGCAGCCAATTTAATACAAAGGCAGAACAAATAAGTCTGCCAATGGCAATGAGAAACAGCTTCACAGAATAGGTAATATTTGAACTAGATTTTAAAGAATAAATTCTCATAGTCAAGAAGAGAAGGTAAGAAAAATATTTTTAGAAATTGAAATGGAGAGTCAATGCTTATTCAAAATTTTGTATGTGTAAATAGCAGGTTATGTGGCAGGAACAGCAAGATATAATATTAATGCAATATGGATAGTAATAAAAATAGAGATAATGATGATATTTATATTCAATTAACCAATCATTTTTTCTGTTTAGTTTCTATGAACTAAATATTGTGATCCTCACAGATAGAATTATTAAGTTCCTTTTATAGATGATGACAGAGGCAGTAAGTAACTTGTCCAAACTCACAAAACCAGTGAGTGTTGGAGTCTGGGAATAGGATGCACATTACTGTAAATTAAGTTCTGCTTCTTCTCTTTTAAAAATCCCAACCTCTTATTGACCACTATTCCCAGGCACTTAGCCAAGAGCTATACTTGAATTGTTTCAATGATCGTTAAAATAACTCACTACCATCAATTTTTCACAAATAGGAAACTGAAGGAAAAGATTTGAGCAAGTTGTCCGAAGTCAGACCACTAGTATGTAGAAAAGCTGTCACTTACATACTTTTTTTTTTTT
>NW_006921695.1:9014134-9018295 GCF_000298275.1 Orycteropus afer afer | reverse complement strand
TCTGTGTCTGTGTTAATTGGTTTCCCTTTTCTTTGTTGAAGAGGGTCTGTGCAATCCTTCTGCCTAGTCCGCCATCTTGCCCCGCCTCCTCACTTACATGCTTTTAAGATCATCTTTTAACTTTCACTTTATGATGTGAAGTGGACAGATGTGAGGTCATTTGGTACTTTGCACTTCCCTTAGAAGCATGGATTCTTCATCAAAGCCAATGGAGAGCCTAAATCTCTTAGGGTCCCAACCCTCATTCTGTTGAGTAACTAACACTACATATTATTCGGAAAAAGAAGGCATATTTCTGCCAGATCTACAGCAACAGCAGCAGCAGCAGCAGCAACACAGAAAACATGTAATCACTTAAAACGTATCCATGGAGTCCCTGGGTGGTGCAAATGATTAGGAACTCAGTTGTTAACTGAAAAGCTGGAGATTGCAACACATTCAGAGACATCTCAGAAAGAAGGCTTGATGAACTAATTCCAAAAAAATCATCCATTAGAAACCCTCTGGAGCACAGTTCTATTCTCACACGTGGAGTCACTGTGAGTTGGAACCTACATAAAGGCACTGTTTTGTCTTGTTTGGGATCAGATGAACACAAAGATGAAGTGGGGAATGAAAAAGCAAGAGAAAATATTCAAGTAAATGGTAAATGCCTCCAACCTGAGATATACTTTTATTAGCTGCTGTATGAGCCCAGGAAGAGCTTCAATGGCATCTTATTTGCCAGCATAGACCTTTTTGACATTGAGCTAGAGTATCAGCTTTGTTATTGTGCACCTTATTTGTGTTGCCAAGTGAGGCTGGCCTGGAAGAACTCCTATCTTATAGTCAGGTATGTGAACTGTAAGGAACTCATAACTACTTTGGACAAGATACTTGTTCCTGGAGGCCCTTGGTGCCACAAATTGCTAAGCACTAGACTATTGAGAGGCTGATGGTTCAAATCCACCCAGAGGTGCTTTGAAAATAAGACCTGGCAATCTGCTTCTGAAAGGTCATGTTCTTGAAAACTCTATGGAGTACAATTCTACTCTGCCCACTTGGGGTCACTGCAAGTCAGAATTGTCTTGATTGCACTAATATCAACAGAAATCACTGGGTAGCCACTACACACTACCAATGGAAAGTATGTTTCCATCGTATGAGAAGTTATTACATCTAATAATGTGAGTGGAGAATACTTGGCTTGTGGACAGATTTCCATCATGTCAGAAGTATTTTATCTAATTTGAATAAGTAGGACATTCCCATTCTGAGAGCATGAGAGAAAAATATTTTTTTTGAACATTTTTATAGTGTTATTTTTACTTTTAAAGTTTTCATTGACCTAGCGTTTATATTTTATTGTAATGAGTAAGATAGAAATGCATGTCTGTTTTTCCAGGTGGCTTCCCAGTATTCCCATACCATCAAGTGAATAGAGTTGTATCCCAGCAGCATTTTAGTCTATGATATATAACAGTACTATTTTGCACAGTAAAATCTAAGTGAATTTGTGACTATTCTGTGGTTTTGTATATTATTTTCCATTGGTAAGTCTGCATATTTGTGCATTTGAAGAGCACTATTAAGTACTGAATCATTAGAACATAGTTTAAGCTGCTACAGCTAATCCTCCAACTTCTCCTCTTTACCAAAATGTTTCTGGGTTTTGTTAAATGTATGGTTTTTCAAATGAAATTTCTATACCACTTGTGTTGTTTAAAAAATATTACATCAATATTTTTACAGAATTATAGATTTTTTTCATAAAAAGGAGTATCCTGCAAAGAACATGTTATAACTTTTTATTTATTTATCCTTCATTGTGTCCTTCAGTAGCATTTTAAATTGGTTTATTACCTATATCTTATTAACATTTCTTGATATGGATAATGAGGGTATTCTTAAGTACATTTATTGTCATTTTTCTAGTATTGGAAGAAATATTTTCATTGTACTTTCTAATTGGTTGTTGTGGATTTTGGGATATAATGATATATTTTAAATAAAGAAATATAAATGATTTTAAAATAAAAAAATATTGAGAAAAAAGTAATGTCATTTTCATATTTAACAAGTTAATGATGAATGTTTATTAGTAAGGAGTTTCACTTGAATATTTTGTTCAATTATAATGAATACATTTTCTATTTTGTTTTCAATTCATTGTTTTTAATTTTCTAGTATAAAATTTATGCCTTTTGGTATACAGTCCTGGAATTTTGAAAAAAGCAGAGTCATGTAACTACCACCAAAACTGAGGTACAGAAAAATTTTATTACTATAAAAAATTCCCTTATGCCCCTATATAGTCATTCCCTCTCCCCTTTCAATCCCTGGAAATCATGTGTATGTTTTCCAAAGTTATATTGCTTTCTTCAGAAAGTCACTCAATTTAGTGAGTCTGGCTCTTTCACTGAACTTAATACATTTAGGATTCATGAATGTTGTGTATATAAATAGATTGTTTCTTTTTCTGGATCAATTACATTCCTTTATATGGGTATAGCACAGTTCCTTTATTTATTCAATAGCTGAAGAACAATCCAGCTGTTTCCAGTTATCAGCAATTATGAATAAAGCTGCTATACATATCCATGCATAGGTTTTTGTGCGAACATATTTTCATTTATCTTAGTTAGGTAAATGCCTAGAAGTAGAATTGCTGGTCTTATGGTAAGGTCAAAACAATGTAAGGACATTCAACTGTGTGGATCATAACAAATTATAGGTAAATTTCTGAAGAATGGTAATTCCAGAACACTTAATTTTGCTCATGAGGAAACTGTACATAGACCAGGAGGCAGTCATTGGAACAGAACAAGAGAATATTGCATGGTTTTAAATCAGGAAATGTGTGTGCCAGGTTGTATTCTTTCACCATACTTAATCTGTATGCTGAGCAAATAATCCAAAAAGCTGGACTATATTAAGAAGAACACTGCATCAGGACTGAAGGAAGACTGATTAACAACCTACGATATGCAGATGACACAACCTTGCTCGCTAAAAGTAAAGAAGACTTGAAACATTTACTGATGAAGAACAAAGACTAAGACTTCAGTATGGATTTCATCTCAACGAAAAGAAAAGAAAAGAAAAAAAAGACCCATAAACAACATCATGATAAACGGAGAAAAGAATGAAGTTGTCAGGGATTTCATTTTCCTTTGATCGACAATCATCACTCATAGAAGGCAAGAAATCAGAGGATGTATTGCACTGGGAAAATCTGCTGCAAAAGACCTCTTTAGAGTGTTGAAAAGCAGAGATGTGTTGATTATTATCTTTGAAGACTAAGGTGCCTGACCCAAGTAAAGACATTTTCAGTAGTCTGGTATACATGTGAAAGCTGGACAATGAATAAGAAAGACTAAAGAAGAATTGACGTATTTGAATTGTGCTGTTGGTGAACAATATTGAAAATACCATGGACTACTGGAAGAACAAACAAATCTGTCTTTGAAGAAGCACAGCTGGAATGCTCCTTAGAAGCAAGAATGGCCAACTTCGTCTCACATACTTTGGTCATGTTGTCAGAAGAGGCCAGTCCCTGATGAAGAATATTATGTTTGGTACAAAGAGATGGATTGACACAGTGGGTAAAGTGGTGGGCTTAAGGGTAGCAATGATTGTGAGGATGTCATAGGACCAGGCAGTGTTCCGTAGTACATAGGATCACTGTGAGTTGGAACCAACTCGACAGCACCTAGCAACAACAATGAACTGTGTTCTGAAGTGGCTGAATCATCTTGTATTCCAAGAAACAATGAAAGAGAATTCCAACTTCTCTATTTTCTTTTGTTTTTCATTAATTTCGTTATGACGTATGATTTTCTTTGAGTTTATCCTATTAGAGTTTGCTGAGCTTGTTTAACTTACAATTTTATATCATTCAGGAAATGTGAAAAATGTTCTGTAATTTTTATTCAAATAGATTTATTCTGCACCAGTCTTTTTAATCTCCTTCTAAGACTCCAATGGCATTAATCTTTTTCCTTTCTGTACCACCCCTTAGTTACATAAGGCTTTGCTCATTTATTTGTCTTTTTGTTTTCCCCTCTGTTTTCCAAATTGGATAATATTTATTGATCTGCATTCACTTTAAATTACACTTCTTTCATCTCTATTTTGCTCTTGAGGCCATATAGCTTTTATTGTTGTTTTCTTTCCCCCACT
>NW_006921695.1:8985355-9014034 GCF_000298275.1 Orycteropus afer afer | reverse complement strand
TAAATAAATTTTATTTCTGTGATAATAACTTGTGTTTTTCCATTAATTTCAAGAGTGTTTACCTTTAACTCATGGAACATTGCTGTAATACTTGCTTTATTGTTTTTATCTGATAATCCCAGCATCTGCTTCATTTCAAAACTGGCATCGGTTGATTATAATTTCCCTGGAGAATTGGTCACATATTTTTTAATTGAGTAATTTTAGATTGTATCCCACACATTTTAAATATTATATTGTGAGACTCTGAGTCCTATTAACATTATTTCAGGAATGTTGATTTTTTTGTTTCTTGTTTGTTTGTTTTAGGAAGTAAGCAATTCAATTACATTAGAATGCCAGTTTGTCCTGCCTTCTGTGGTTACTTGTTCTAAAGTTAGTTCAATTTTTATGGTCAATGATATGCTGTTTTTAACTCTTGCTCACATACATCGATCTGGGATATGGTGTACCTTGGATGATGGTTTATATTATATTTCAGTTCCTTTGCTATGCACAATAGTGTGACTCATGGGTGAGTGAGCCAAGGGCTTGTTCTGCTTCAGAGTAGTGCCTAAGGCATTTGACTGCTAACCAGAAGGGTGGTGATTCAAGCCCACCAGCCACTCCTTGGAAGGAAGACTGGGCAATCTACTTACATAAAGATTTACTGCCTTGGAAATCCAAAGGGGGTTGCTGTGAGTCAGAATCGACTAGATGGCAGAGAGTATGGTTTGGTTTTGAGTTTTTTCTCCAGCCCCTTTCTCTCTGGCATTCTTTCACAAAAGTTGACTCTAAGAGGTCCATTTTCTCCTCTGCTGCTCAGAAAGACATTTTTTCCTAGAGTTTTAGAAAGCTTCTGCTGTGCACTTCATTATAATTGGCACCATGTTCAGGTCAAAGCATTGATTTAAAAGAGAGAGAGAAAAAATAATATATACCTCCATACACCTTGGGTCACATGAGTCCCTTTACTAGATCTTAGACTAGAATGATGTGGTTACTCTCAGAGTTTTAGCTCCTGATTTAAAGTCCTGCACTGGGGATGTACTTGGAGCAGGGATAGGAGAGAAGGAGAAGGAAAAACATTAACCTGGGATTTTCCTGATACTCTTGAGCTCACAGGCATGTTTTTGTGGCCCTCTGGTCCAAAAGATGGTGTTTCTCATGAAGTTTTGCTGCCTACAATTCTTGTATTATTCTGTGTGTGGGGATGATCTTATATAAAGTTTGAGAGATAAAACAAGAGAGAAAACTAGAAAAGTCACCCATTATAGGATGTTCTTCAAGCTTTTGCTTCCCCTTCCCAAGTTGCTATTATAATTTTTCCTTTTCAGATTCTTCAGATGTGTTTTACTTTAAATCAGAGGTTTTGGTTGAAATCAGTAGGAAAGATAGGGTACAGTGACCATTACTTTGCCACCATCTCAAGTCTTCTCACCTGTTTTTAAAAAGATTTGGTAAAATTCAGAGGTGTTCAGGAGCACACAGAAATGTCAAAGAATTAAAAAATAGATACTTTTCTGTTCTAGCCACATGGTTCAGAACACTGGGATATTAACCAGTTGTGGTTTGAATCATTTAGGGAAAAAGAAAATGATTCAGTACTTAGTCAGTTTTAGCATTTACATTTGAGTTAAAGAGTGATGGTCTTCTGTGTGAAAATACAAGTCCACTTTTGAAAATACACAATCAAATGCAAAGAAATGCAGCTTTGCTTCCCATATGGTTGGTAATTAAAGTGCATGGCTTTCCCTTTGTCCAACAGTTTTAATATATGTACTGAAAAGAGTCCTCAGAATATTTCAATTATTAATTAATTATAACCTAGCTTTTCTCAAAGGGTGATTCAAGAAATTATATATTTAAGTTAGTCTAATGGACATGTTAGCTATTCATTCTTCTGTTGGTGTAGTTGTTTTAGGTGCAGTCTAGTCAGTTACAACTCTCAGTGACTCTATGTACAACAGTACAACAGTACTATGTACATTGCCATCTTCACAATAATTACTGTGCTTGAGCTCATGGTTGCAGAAACTGTGTCAATTTATCACTTCTTTTTTCACTGATCCTCAACTATGCCAAGCATTATATCCTTCTCTGGGGCCTGATTCCTCCTGATAACATGTCCAAAGTATGAGAGATGAAGTCTAACCATCCTTACTTCTAAGGAGCATTCTGTCTCCTTCCAAGACAGATTTGTTGATTCTTCAGATAGTCCATGGTATATTCAGTATTCTTTGCCAAGACAATTATTAAAATGCATTGAGTTTTATTTGGTCTTCTTTATTTATTGTCCAACTTTCCCATGCATATAAGGTGATTGAAAATACCATGGCTTTGTTCAGTCACATCTTAGCCTTGAAAGTGACATTTTTGCCTTTTCACATCTAAAGAGGTCTTTGGAGCAGACTTTCTCAATGCAATATGTCATTTGACTTCACTGTTCTTTCTATGGGCATTGATTGTGGATCCAAAGAAATGAAAATCTTGACAACTTCAATCTTTTCTGTTTATCAGAATGTTGTTTATTGGTCCAGTTGTGAAGATTTTTGTTTCTTTTATGTTGATGTGTAATTAATATTGAAGGCTGTAAACTTTGTTCTTCATCAGCAAGTGCTTCATGTCCCCTTTCAGCGAGTTTGCTTTCAGGAAAGATTGTGTCATCTGCATATTACAGGTTTTTAATGAGTCTTCCACCAATCATGATACCCCATTCTTTTCCTATAATCTGGCTTCTTGGATTATTTGCTCAGCATACAGATTGAATAAGTATGGTGAAATGATATAACACATACTTTTCTTCATTTTAAATCACTCAGTATCCTCTTGTTTTATTAGAACAACTGCCTCTTGGTCTATAAATGAGTAAGAGTCTGCATGAGCACAGTTTAGTGCTCTGGAAATCCCATTTTTCATAGTGTTGTCCATAATTGGTTATGATCCACACAGTCAAAGGCCTTTTACATAGTCAAAAAAAAAAAAAAAAAAACCTCACTACTGTTGAGTCATATCTGACTCTTAGCCCCCCCTCCTTGGTTTTCTGAGGTGGTATCACTATGGAAGTAGATTGCCTAACCTTCCTTCCAAGGAGTGACTGGTAGGTTAGCAGTCAAATGCCTTAGGTACTATGCTACCAGAGCTCTTGCATAGTCAATAAAACACAGATAAACATTCTTTCTGGTATTCTATGCTTTTAGCCAAGATCCATCTGACATCATCAATGATATCCCTCAACAACATTCTCTTTTGAATGCAGCTTGAATTTCTGGTAGCTCATTGTCCATGTACAGCTGCAACTGTTTTTGAATTATCCTCACCAAAATTTTATTTATGTGTGATTTTAATGATATTGTTCAATAATTTCCACATTTTGTCCCATCACCTTTATTTGGAATGGGCACAAATATGGATCCCTTCCAGTCGGTTGGACAGGTAATTGTCTTCCAAATGTCTTAGTATAGTCAAGTGAGAACCTCCAGCATTGTTTCTGTTTATTGGAACATCAATTTTTAATCCAACAATTCCTGGAGACTTGCTTTTGACCAGTGGCTTCACTGCAGCTTGGCTTCATTCCATCAGTACAATGTTGATTGTATGTTACCTCCTGAAATGTTTGAACATTGACTAATAATTTTTGGTACAATGATCCTATATTCCTTCCATTTTCTTTTGATATTTCCTATATTGTTCAATATTTTGCTCATAGAATCCTTGAATATTGCAACCCGAACCTTGAATTTTCTCTTTATTTCTTTCAGTTTGAGAAACAAAAGTATGCTTTTCCATGTGTCTGATTTCTTTTGTTCAGCATAATGCTTTTTAAGTTTCATTCATATTACATTTTTTCTTTCTCAAATGTGGTGTCTGTGGTTATTCTTAACTATATTCCTACATATATAATGATGCATCTTTTTTGTCTGGTTGGCTTTGATGATCCTTTCCTTTATCAGTGGTTTTCAGAAATTTGATGTATGCCTTGGTGTGGTTTCCTTTGTTTATACCATGCCCTTGAGTTCATTGATCTTTTGGGTTCTGTTGGTTTAAAAAAAAGAAAAAGAAATTTTTTAAGCCTTTATTTTTAAAAATATTTCTTCTGAGAACACTCTATGGGACTTCAATTACCTCTTTGTTATTATCCCCTGGATTACATTACGAAGGCTTGATTAATACCAAGCCCATTGCTGAGAGTTGATTTTGACTCATTGTGACCTTACAGGACAAAATACAGTTGCCTCCTAGGGTTTCCAAGGCTGTAAATCTTTACAGAAACTGACTGGTACATCTTTCTCCTGAGGAATGGCTGGTGTTTCAAACTGCCAAACTTTTTGTGTTGAAAGTTCAAGTTCAACCACTTCCCCATCAGAACTTCTTTAAGGCTTCATTAAACGTTTATTTTAGATCTTTTTAGTCTATCTTTGCTTCAGTTTGGCTAGTTTTATTGCTATGGCTGCAAGTTCACTGATCTTTTATTCTGCCCGCTCTAATATCCTGTTAATCCCACACAGTACAATTTTCATTTCTGATATTGTAAATTTCTCCTTTAGAAATCTCTCTGGGTCCTCTCCTCCTCCTTATTTTTTATATTAAGTTCTACTTTGTTCCTTCTTATCTTCATATCTTTCTTTAACGTCTTGGCAGTTTGAATGTTCTTACTTGGTAGTTCTACTGCCTATCATTTCTGGTAGTATTTCAATCAATGGATTTTTCTCCTGAATGTTTCTTGGCATACTTAGTAAATTTAAATCTTAACACTGCAAATGTTATATTGGTTTTTTTTTTTTGTTTGTTTGTTTCTTCTAAAAATGTTGGGTTCTGTTTTGAATCAGTTAAATGACTTGAAGTCATCTTGATTATTTTAAAGCTTGATTTTAAACTCGATTATTTTAAAGTTTGATTTTAAACTTTGTTAGGATGGTTCTAAAATATTCTTTACACTTGGGCTAGCTTAGCCTACTACCAAGGTGTCACTCTTTCAGGATGTCTACAGAATATCCCTGGAGTTCAGTAAGTCCTCTCTACTCTGGCGGGTCAAACTCATTCTTGTATAAGGTCTGAGATTTGTTCAGCTTGCAGATCTGATACTTTTCCTAGTTTCATGGAATCTCACTTTACACATATACAGATGATTATTTTGCAACAGAGTCAGAGAGACTACTATGTAGATTTCTGGAGTGCTATTTCTGTGTAGCTGTCTATTCTGTTAGTCTGCCTGATAAATTCCAGCTGCATTAGCCCCCTCACCTGCCAATTTTTATTTTCTTCTCTCAGCAAGACTTTAATATTTGGTTTGGTTTCCCCTCTTTGTTCTGTGTGCCAAAAGGTGCCTCTGGGCAGAAAGTCTGCGTGATCAAAGAGCTTACCTTCTTTAGTATTCTTTTCTCAGGATCATAGTCCTACACTGCCTGTGGATCAATATCTTAAAAGAGATATTTCAAATATTTTGTCCAGTTTTCTAGTTGTTTCTCAAAAGCTACATGTCAAGTACCAGTTATTCCATAATGGCAGAAGTACAAGTCCATAGTCTATTTTAATAATAATAATATTTTTTAACTAGGAAAATAAAACAAAATTAACCAGGTGCCTTTGAATCAGTTCTAACTTATGACAAACTCATGGCTTCAAGAGAAGAAATGCTAAGGTTTTCAATGGCTGTGATTTTTCAGAAGTAGATTGCCAAGCATTTCTTCCAAGTCATCCCTGGGTAAATTCCTTTTAGTTAGTAGCAGGCCTTTCTTCCAAAATACCTATGGGTGGATTCTGTTTAGTTACTAGCTGAGTGTTTAACTATTTTTATCACCTAGAAACTCTTTAGCTACACTGTGTTTAATAAATATACCAGTTACCACTTGCCATGATTTCTACTAATGGAGACCCCATGTGTGTCAGAGCAGCACTGTATTCCATAAGGTTTTCAGTGACTGATATTTTGGAATTAGGTCACCAGGCATTTTTTTCTGAAGTGATTCTGGTTGGACTCTAACTTCCAACCTTTTTGTGACCAGCCCAACACATTAAACATTTTACACCTCTCAAGGATTCTATACCCTTTTGGAATACCAAAAAAAAAAGTTAGATGATACTTGATAGCAAGTTTTTGTTCTCTTGATCATACATATATACCCCTAGACCTAGAACATTACTTGACAACAAGAAGAGGCACAAAAGTTTGCTAAATTAATAAAATGTTGTAGCCAGGGAGATTACTGAGAAAATGATTTCAGTATCATAAGCTATGTATAAAGAGGTCCTGACAAATGGAAATAGTATTTTTTTTTTCCCAGTTTCCAGTTCTTTTTTATATATTCACTACTACTATCCACCACTTGTCTGCCAGTTTTCTGTACTGTGGTGCCTTGCATGTTTCTATGAGTCTGAAGGCTTTGGCACTGGTTTTTCAAATACCAGCAGGGTCACCCATGGTAGACAGGTTTCAGTGGAACTTCCAGACTAAGACAGAGTTGGAAGAAGGAAGGTACCATCCACTTCTCAAAGAACTGGCCAGTGAAAACCTTATGAATAGCAGTGAAATCCTTTATGACATAGTACTGAAAAAATTTATGAATAGCCCTGAAATATTGTACAATATAGTACCAGAAGATGAGGCCTTCAGGTTGGAAGGCACTCAAAATATGACTGGGGAGGAGCTGCTTCCTCAAGGTAGAGTAGACCTTAATGACAAGGATGGAGTAAAGATTTCAGGACCTCCATTTGTTGATGTGGCATGACTCAAAATAGGAAGAAACAGCTCCAAATATCCAATAATAATTAAAATATGAGATGTACAAAGTATGAATCTAGGAAAATTGGAAGTTGTCAAAACTGAAATGGAATATACATTGAATATATTACTGATATCCTAGGCATTAGAGAGGTGAAATAAGGCACAGTGACCATTATGAATGAGACAACAATATAATCTACTGTGCCAGAAATGACAAATGGAAGAGGAATGGTGTGACATTCATCATCACAAAGAATGTTTCACGATCTATCCTGAAGTACAATGCTGTAAGTGATAGGATAATATCCAAATGCCTATAAGGAAGATCAGTTAATACTACTATTATTTGAATTTATGCACCAACCACCAAAGCCAAAGACAAAGAAACTGAAGATTTTTACCAACTTCCACAGTCTGAAATTGACCAAACATGCAATCAAGATATGTTGACTTTTACTGGTGATTGGAATGCAAAAGTTGGAAACAAAGAAGAATCACCAGTAGTTGGAAAATATGGCCTCAGTGACAAAAATGATGCTGGAGATTGCAAGTCATTGCAAGACCAATGACTTATTCATTGCAAAAACCTTTTTTCAACAACATAAAACAGTAGCTATACACATGGGCTCCACCAGATGGAATACACAGGAATCATATCAATTATATTTATGGAAAGAGGTGATGGAGAAGTTCAATATCTTTAGCCAAAACAAAGTCAGGTGCTGACTGTGGAACAGACCATTAACTAATCATATGCACAGTCAAGTTGAAGTTAAAGATAATTAAAACAAGTCCATGAGAACCTAAATTGATTATATCCCACCTGAATTTAGAGACCATCTAAAGAATTGATTTGATGCATTGGACACTAATGATCACAAACCTGGAATTGTGGGATGACATCAAGAACATCATCCATGAACAAAGCAAAAGGACATTAAAAGACAGGAAAGGAAGAAAGGACCAAAATGGATGTCAGGAGAGACTCTGACAGTTGTTCTTGCATGGAGAGTAGCTAAAACAAATGGAAGAAATGACAAGATAAAAGAGGTGAATAGAAGATTTCAAAGAGCAGCTCAGTCAGGCACAGCCAATTACTATAACAAAATGTGCAAAGACCTAGAGTTAGGAAACCAAAAGGGAAGCACACATGCCACATTTCTCAAGCTGGAAGAACAGAAGAAAAAATTCAAACCTTGAGTTGCAATATCAAAAAGTTCTATGAGCAAAATATTGAATGATGTAGGAAACATCAAAAGATGATGGAAGAAATAAACAGAGTCACTGTACAAAAAGGAATTGATTGATGTCCATCTATTTCAGTAGGTGGTATGTGATATATGCTACGGCAAGGTGATCCCACAGCATTTGGACAGACAAGTTCTAGAAATGTAAGGTGGATTCAGAAGAGGACATGGAATGAGGGATATCATTGCTGATATCAGATGGATTTTGGCTGAAAGTAAAGAATATCAGACAGATAAACACTTCTGTTTTATTTATGATGCATAAACATTTGACAGTGTGAATCATAACTATGGATAACATTTCAGCAAGTGCCTCAAGTCATCCTCACTTTCAGCAAGCAAAGTTGCATCATCTGTATATCGCAGGTTGTTAGTAAGTCTTCCTCCAATCCTGATGCCACATCCCTCTTCATACAGTCCAACTTCTCAGATTATTTGCTCAGCACACAGATTGAATAAGTATAGTAAAAGGATACAACCTTGACACACTCCTTTCTTGATTTTGAACTGTGCAATATCCCCTTGTTCTGTTCAAACAACAGCCTCCTGGTCTATGGACAGGTTCCTCGTGAGTACAATTAAGTGTTCTGGAATTCCCATTCTTCTCAATGTTATCCATAATGTGCTGTGATCCACACAATCAAATGCTCTTGCATAGCCAATAAAACATAAGTAAAGGTCTTCCTAGTGTTTTTTTTTTTTTCTTTCATCCAAGACCATCTGACATCAGCAATGATATCCCTCGTTTCACATCCTCTTCTGAATCCAGCTTGCAATCCTGGAATTTCTCTGTCAATATATTGCTGCAACCTTTTTGAATTATCTTCAGCAAGATTTTACTTGCATGTGATATTAATGATATTGTTCAATAATTTCCACATTCTGGGGTATCACCTTTTTTTTTGAATGGGTACAAATATGGATCTCTTCCAGTCAGTTGGTCATATAGCTGTTTTCCAAATCTTTGACATAGCCAAGTTAGTGCCTCCAGCCTAGCATCCATTTGCTGAACCATCTCAATGAATATTCTGTCAATTCCTGGAGCCTTGTTTTTCACCAATTCCCTCCATGCAGCCCCATCTTCTTTCTTCAGTACCATTGGTTCTAGATCATATGTCACCTCCTGAAATGGATGAACATCAACCAATTCTTTTTGTTACAGTAACTCTGTTTATCATTATTACAATTATTTACCCTGTTTGGGGCCATCAGGAAAGATGAGTTGCTAGTAATGGACTTCATGGTGGATAAAGTAGAGAGTTAGCAAAAACCTCAATGAGGTGGTTTGACACAGTAGCCACAACAATGCACTCAAACATCCCAATGATCATGAATGTGATAAAAGACTGTTATACATATGATCACCACAAGTAGGAGCTAACTTGATATCAAATAACAAGAACAATTCAGACGGTAATCAACTGAAAAGAGTGTAACAGCCCTAAGGCAGACCATTTGTCATGTTGTGTAGCAGTGGGGAGTACAAGCTTTAGAGTCTGCAAACTTGGCATACTTCATGCTGCTCATTTAAGAAACCTAGAATGATTTCAACTATGACCTTTATGCTTCATGGAGAGATGGTCCAATGTGGGGATGTGAATTTACACATTAGTTGGGGGAGGATGAACTGTTCCATCTCACAGCAACCCTATAGGGCAGAGTAGAACTGCCCCATAAAGTTTCCAAGGCTGTACGTGTTTCAGAAGTAGACTGTCTCATCTATCTACTGCAGAGCAGCTGGTGGGTTTGAATCGCCAATTTTGGTTAGCACATGAATCCCTTAACCACAGTGTCACTAGAGCTACTTTGTCACACATTAGAGCTATTCCATTTTTCAATTATTGATTTCTGTGGTAATTGAATGAGATACAAGTAAAGATCAAAAGGTAAACACTATACATTAAAATAATTTGACATAGAACTGCATCTCTGTAGGTTCTTTTGAAGCCAAGATTTTTAGGCATTGGCAGACCTTGGAAAGAAATCGATCTTCTTACTAAAAGACATGATACAATGGATATTGAACTATTTTGGTTTAATAACAAGCCTTCCTTATGGTAGTGTGTGAGCTATAAAAAATTATATTTTTTCAAAATATTACAAAACATTATTTCATTTCAATAGATACCACTAAAGTGATAATAAAAAAAAATCTTTATGTTCTAAGCTCTACTTTATAAAAAACATATCATTTAAACTAGAAACAGATTTAATTGGACTCAAACTAAATGACTTTGTTAAACAATAGAATAAAGCTCAATAATTACTTGAAAGGAAGTTATGAGAAGACAGTTTTGAATTGTGAGCCACTAAATAATCTCTAACTTATAAAGAAAGTTTTGAACATAGTAATTTTTCATTTCAAGTGAGAAGAGCAAGATGGGCTGATTTTTGATAATTCCATACTAAAAAGAGAGAAAGAACAACAATTTGTAAAATCACCTGAGTGTTCACTAAATATGTCAAAATAATCATATTTCTTCACAATATATGATCAAAAGTGCATTTACTACTTCAAAAAATAAAGCTATTAAAAGAAAATATGTACTCATTAAAAGTCATAAAATAACTCCCTTTTTTTCCCCCAAGAATCTATGGAAAAAGCACTTTCCTTTCTTGTTTTGATTACGTTCCAAGGAATAAATTAAGGATTACTAATATCAGAGTTTTAAGAAAACTATACACATGTGTGCAAAAAGTGATTTATATTGATTATCTAACTTTCCAACTTTAATGACATTTTATTATTTTTAAAATTCAAACAAACAAATAGCACTATGTATCCAAACTGCATTTATGGAAATTTCATGGTAGTAAATGACTCTGGTAGCATAGTGCCTAAGGCATGGACTGCTCTCCAGAAGGCTGGCAGTTCAAACCCACCAGCCACTCCTCAGAAGGAAGGTTTGGCAATCCTACTTCCGTAGTGATACTGCCTCAGAAACCCAAAGAGGGGTTGCTATGAGTCGGGGCCGACTCGACGGCAAACCACAACAACAAATGACTGATTCAGTTGTTCTAAACATTTAGAGGTAATCCACAGAAAGTTTTGTAGGAAATGGCAAAGGTTTGGGAAGCCTAAATCCTCTCGGCCTGTGTCTTAGTTTTTTAGGGTAGCCATAACAAAAATTATTACAAGCAGATATCTTTAAATAAGGGAATTACTGTCTTCTTTTGGAAGGTGGGGTTCAAGTCAGGGCATTGGCTCTTGGGGAGGATCCTTCCTTGTCAGGATCCATCTTTGGTATCCCTTAGTGTTCCCTGGCATTCCTTGGCATCTGTCTTTCTCCTGTGTGTGCTTCTGTGTCTATTCTGCTTATTTTATTTTATTTTTTAAGACATCACTCAGCAGTGATTAGGGTTAGGACCCACTCTACTCTGCTGGTATGGTGGATAAGGTACTTGATTACTAACTGGAACATCAGTGATTCAAACCCACCAGCTGCTTCCTGGAAAGAAGATGGGGTGATTTACTTCTGTAAAGATTTACAGCCTCGGCCATCCAAAGAGGATCACAATGAGTCAGAAATGACTTGATGGCAGTGAGTTTGGTTTGTTTTCTACTTTGGCATGACCTAATTAACATAATGAAAGAAAAACTTTATTCCCAAACAGGGTGACATTCACAGGTATAGAGGTGAAGACTCCAACATAAAGTTATCGGGACACAATTAAATCCATAACAGCTGGGATGCACTCCACCATGTATGACAAAAGGAAGGCTCAGTTGAAGTCACTAACATCTTCTCAGCGAGGACATTTTCAGTATTTCTCCAAATGGGTGTTTCAGCATCAGCGTTGATGGAAACATGAATTGTCAGATACATTCAGTGGAAAGAAATGAAATATTTTGACTGAGATATATTATCCAGTCCTGCTTTGTAGCAAAAAGGCAGTAAAGTGTTTCTGTGGGGTCAAGTAACAGAAAAGTCATCAGCTAGTGGTAGGGAATGCATTCATGCAGCAACATAATAGAGTGGACAGAATGTGAATTAGGCAGATGCTAAGGATTATAAAGGCAGGAAAAAAAAAAAAAGAACAGTACACAATACAGAAGGCCTAGGGCTCCCAGCATATGGCCCATGTAACAATAGAAGATATTACTAACACTGACAGCTTCAATACCAACCCAAGAAAGTATAGGTATAAAGGCCTCGTTCCAGAGGAGGTCGCTATACATAAATGCTTAATTTGCTTTCCTGACAGAGAACCCTTTGATTTCTAAATGGTGTTTGAAAATGAAAAGAATGTCCTTCAGCAGAGTCTTCAATATGGGCAAAAATATCTAATAAAGGGGGTCTTCTTTGAGAGAGATACAGTTTGTCAATACATGAGCACCAAGCATAATGCCATGGAGTCGGATCCAAATCATAGCGACCCCTCCTTGGGTTTCCGAGGCAATATCACTAGGGAAGTAGATTGCCCAACCTTCCTTCCAAGGAGTAACTGGTGGGTTTGAACTGCAAGCTTTCTGGTTGACAGCCTAATGTCTTAGGCACTAGGCCACCACATAGCAAAAAAAAAGAAGCAGTTCCCATTGAGTCAGTGGTAATTCATGGCAACTCCATGTGTGTCAGAATAGAATCGTGCTCCACAGAATTTTCAATGGCTGATTTTTCAAATGTAGATTGCTAGCCCTTCCTTCTGAGGCACCTCTGGGTAGACTTGAACACCCAACATTTTGATTAGTGACCTAGTGTCTTAACTGTATCACCCAGAGATTCCTGTCAAGACACTGTTATTGTTTGTCAACACATAGTCACTGCTATAAAGCAAGAATCATACGGCAGTGCCAGGAAACTTGACCTGTGAGGGTGCTTGTGACTGTTCTGGTCACTACAAAGAGAATTCTTTCATTAGCTGCTTTTTTCCTTCTCTTCTCTATAGCTTCTTTTTTACATGGAAAACATTTATTGAGTATATAACACAACAACACAACTAGAGCCCCACGCTGGTGCAAATGCTTAAAGCATTTGGCTGCTAACTGAAATTTTGATGATTCAAGTCCAAACAAAGGAACCTTAGAAGAAAGGCCTGGAGATCCACTTCTAAAGTATCAGCCATGACAAATTCTATGGAGGACATTCTGGTTTGACACACACAGGGACACCACGACTCAGAGTCAATTCCATGGCAATTGTCTTCTTCTTTTTTTTTTTTTAATATATGCCATGATCTATGCTGAGGAGCTCTGGTGGCATAGTATCTAAGGCACTTGACTGCTAACCAGAAGGCTGGTGGTTCAAACCCACCAGCCACTCCTCGGAAGGACGGAAGGTTGGGCAATCTACTTCTGTGGTGATAACCGCCTCGGAAACCCAAGGTGGGATCGCTATGAGTCGGGTTTGACTCCACCGGCACATAACAACAACAACAATGCTAGGGATTCAGATTTGAAAGACAGTCCTCGGCTCAGGAAAAGTCTGAGGGAACTGATAAGAAATTAAGTCATGTTCCTGTTCTCTAGTAGATAGCACATTGTTACTGCTGGCATATATTGAAAGAGAAAAAAAAAATGTAGAGGAAAGAAATGGGTCTGCTTATAATGAAATTGTGGCTCCACTGTTGATCCTATTGCTTGTACTTAATCTTTGACTGTAAGATGAGACAAGCAAACAAAATAGAGAATAGCATGGGATTGATTGCATTGTTTTCCACACTTTTAACACAATTAGTGAAATACCCTGTCATTTCCTTTGCAACATGTATAGCTTCCTTTTTTAAAAATGGCATGTAATATAGCTTTTATTTTGTTTTGGATAGTGTAAGTCTAATTCTCAAGAATGGTACTGAAGTTTAAGGGGATGAACTACAATATTCTTTTTTAACTACACTCTCAAGGTGGTTTACAAATTGAAAGTCTGCATTTGTAACTAAAAATGTGCCATAAAATTCAGACTATTTGGCAAACTGTTAAACCTCTCACCAGTTTCATGAAAAGGAAAATTTTCCTAAATCTTCACTGGTTCCCACATAAACAAAGCTATTTTGGGAAACAGAGACAAATAGATCAAAGATATTGTTGTTTCAAAGTACCTGTAAAGAAACAAATCCTTATAAAAGAAAACAAAGGGCATACTACAATACCAAAGACCAAAATATTGAGTAATCTCTTGCTATTAGCATTTAACATTTATAAAGGTTGGAGGATTTTGAGATATTTTGGAATTCTTTATTTAGAAATCAATTTAAAGAATCATTAAGAAATATAAGGTTTTTAACCTGCTAAATTGGATTTTTATATTTGGCCTTTACAGCTTTAGCATTTGTACTTGATGGATAAAATTTGACACATGCCATCTTTTTAAAAAACAAATTGTAGTTTTAAAATATATACATATTTTTACCAAGTAAAATTTGATTGCAGAGAGTTAGTCTTTTTTTTTTTTTTAATTTTTGACCCATTCAATCATCTGTGCCTTTAAAAAAAAAGGTATATAAATATATATCACTGGACAGAAAATAAAAGCAGAATTTTAAAATTATGACACACATTTCCTTCTATCTTACAATAAAAATAAGATTTTATTTAACTCACAGTTACATGTGGTTTTTCAATAATTATTATTAATGAGTCACAGTCAATTTTTTTTAGTTTTTTACAATACTTGAGCTAACAATAGATAAATTTTAATATTTACTTTTTTATTTGAAAAAATTAGGTACTTTTAATGAGTATTTAGGAGCTCTGGTAGCATAGTGCCTAAGGCACTTGACTGCTAACCAGAAGGCTGGTGGTTCAAAGCCATCAGCCCCTATTTAGAAGGAAGGTTGGGCAATCTACTTCCATAGTGATACTGCCTGGGAAACCCAAGGAGGGGTCTCTATGAGTCAAGTCCGACTTGATGGTACATAACAACAACGAGTATTTGCTCAGCATATAGATTGAATAAATATGGTGATAGGATGCAACCCTGACTCACACCTTTATGATTATAGACCACACAGTATGCCTTTGTTCTGATAGAACAACTGCTCCTTGGTCTAGGTACAGGTTCACAAGAAGCACAACTCAAGTTTTCTGGAATTCCCATTCTTCACAATATTATCCATAATTTGTCATGATCTACACAGTGGAATGCCTTTACATAGTAGTCAATAGAGCACAGATAAACATCTTTCTGGTACTCTTTGCATTCAGCCAAGATTCATCTGACATCAGCAATGATATCATTTGTTCCATGTCCTCTACTGAACCCAGCTTGAATTTCTGGCAGCTCCCTGTCAATAAACTGCTGCAACCATTTTAAAATTATCTTCAGCAAATTTTGCTTGCTTGTTATATTAATGATATTGTTTGATAATTTCCTCATTTTGTTGGATCACCTTTCTTTGGAATAAGCACAAATATGACTCTCTTCCAATTGATTGGCCAGGTAGCTCTTTGCCAAATTTCTTGGCATAGACAAGTGAGTACTTCCAGCATTGCATCTGTTTGTTGAAACATCTCAATCGATATTCTGTTAATTCCTTGGGAGCTCTGGTAGCATAGTGGCTAAGACACTTGCCTGCTAATCAGACGGCTGGCGGTTCAAACCCACCAGCCACTCCTCGGAAGGAAGGTTGGGCAATCTACTTCCGTAGTGATACTGCCTCGCAAACCCAAGGAGGGGTCGCTATGAGTCGGGTCCGACTCGACGGCACATAACAACAACAACAACATCAGTGTAATTTGGACTACTTTCTTTAGTACCATTCATTCTTGATCTTATTCTATCTCTTGAATTGTTCAATATCAACCAGTTCTTTTTGGAGTAATAACTCTGTGCATTGCTTACCTCTTCTTTTGATACTTCCTATGTCTTTCAATATTCTACCCATAGAATCCTTCACTATTGCAAGTTGAGCTTTGAATATGTTCTTCAGTTGTTTTAACTTGCAAAATGCTAAGCATGTTCTTCCCTTTTGTTTTTCTAACTCCAGATCTTTGAACATTTCATTATAGTATTTTATTTTATCTTCTAGAGCCACCCATTGACATCTTCTGTTCAGCTGTTTTACTTCATCATTTCTTCCAATCACTTTAGCTGTTCCACATAAAAAAGCAAGTTTCAGAGTGTTTTGTGACATACATTTTGGTATTTTCTTGTTTTTATTTTTAATGAATGTTTAATCTATATGCTGAGCAAATAATTGAAGAAGCTGGGTTATATGGAGAAGAACATGACATCACGTTCGCAGGAAGACTCATTAACAACCAGTGATATGCAGATGACACAACCTTGCTTGTTGTAAGTGAAGAGAATGTGAAGGACTTCCTGATGAAGATCAAAGACTATAGCCTTCGGTATGGATTACACCTCAACATAAAGAAAACAAAAAATTCTCACAACTGGACCAATAAGCAACATTATGATAAATAGAGAAAAGGTTGAAGTTGTCAAAGATTTTGTTTTACTTGGATCCATAGTCAACACCCATGAAAAAAGCAGTCAAACAAATAAAACAATGAATTGCATTGGGTAAATACGTTGCAAAAGTCCTCATTTAAGTGTTAAAAGGCAGAGATATCACTTTGAGGACCAAGGAGTATCTGACCCAAGGTATGGTATTTTCAGTCATCTCGTACATGTGTGAAAGTTGAACAATTATTAAGAAAATAGAGGAATACTAAACTGCCAGAATGAAAAAAAAAAAGTCTGCCTTGGGAGAAATACAGCCAGAATGCTCCTTAGAAGTGAAAAAGGAGACACTTTGGACAGGTTATCAAGAGGGATCAGTCCCTAGTGAAGGAGGTCATGCTTGGTAAAGTAAAAGGTCAATGAAAAAGAGGAAGACCCTCCACAAGATGTAGTGACATAGTGGCTCAAACATAGCAACAATTGTCAGGGTGGCTCAGAACTAGGTGTTTATTTATTTATTTTTTTCCTGTTGTACATAGGGGACACTATTAGTCAGATCCGACCAGATGGCATCTAACAACAACAATAATTAGTTTGGCAAACTCTCTAATTTTAATAAAGTAGCCTTTCAGGAAGGTATTCCTTGGTGTCCTGATAACCAGCCCCAAACCCATTACATTCAGGTGTTTTTCCTTGTCCCATATTCACATGCTATACAGTGATACTCATTTATCAAATAAGTGACTGTAAATCTTTGCTTTCTTTTTTCTTTTTGTTTTAGAGGCAAATAATATTTATTCTGTTTCCCCTTATTATTTTACCTCTACTTCCACTTTTTCACCCTGTCATTACCTTTGTAGTCATCATCATCCTAAGATTTGACTTTGATTTTTGTTAACTCTCCTTTAGATTGATAATTCCACCATCATGTCATTGCCCTGACACTAAATAAAAGGGATAGTAGATATTGTTGTTAGTGGTTGCTGTCAAATTGACCCTGACTCATGACAATCTGATGTATAACAGAAAAGAAAAAAAAGTTGCCCAGTCTTGTGCCATCTTCCTGATCCCTTATGTTTGAGTCCATTGTTGTGGCTGTGCGTCAGTCCATCTCATGGAGGGTGTCCCTAGTTTCTGACGACCCTCTGTTTTACCAGCCAAGATGTCCTTTTCTAGATTGATCTTTCTTGAGGATATGTCCACTTCTAAGGAACATTTCTATTGTATTTCTTATAAGGTTTATTTGTTCAAGGTAGAAAACCCTATGGATCACAATTGGATATTGCATGGTAGGATATTAATTTCCTACCCCTATCTCCAGAGTATTTGTGGGTAAATCCATAAGCGTGTAAATTATGTAAAAATTCACATTTTGAGATTTGAATCTTAAATTACTTTCAAATCAATAAGATTTTTTCTTTGGTAAGAACAACAGCAACAATAGCAAAATCAATTCTATGCTTTTTTCTTATATCTCTACAGTAACAATTCAACACTACACTTAATGAGATTCTCCATTATGCCCAAACTGGAAGTATGCATTAATCAACTCTGTGCTCTCTCACCTGCTTTTCCTGGTGAGGAAAATAAAGTTTCCTTGAGGCAATTTTTGTGGTTCAAATGGATAAAACATCCTGGCTATTGAAAATCCATTAGTTACTGTGAAGACTTATTTGCTATAACAAAGAAGCCCCAAATACAGTGATTTAAATAAAATGAGTTTATTTCTCACTCATGTAACCTCCAGTAGCCAGTCAAGACTAGAAAGAGACTCTAGTTCGTGTAGTTATTTAGAGTTTTTTTTTTTTTGTTTGTTTGTTTGTTTAATCTTCTCGGACAATATTCTCAACTGAATGTTCAATGCTAGATCCCTTTCAAGGAGCAAAGGAAAGAACATGAAAGAATATATGTCCAATTTTCTAAGACTCAGACTAGGACCTGCACTCATCACTTCTGTTCACATTCCTTTATCAAAGATTTAGTTATGTGGCCAAGCATAGTTTCAAGGGAAACTAAGAAATATTGTCTACTCTAAGCAATCATATATCTAGTTACAATTCTTACTATGGAGTAGATGAGAAAGGATTTCCATGGAGAGTAGAAGTCTTTTCCAAAGCAATATAATTAGTACAACAGTAAATGTGTCATTAATATGTTTACTGTTAGGAACATAAATGATTTAGCAGTATAATAGAACGTACAAAGCCATTTAAACATCTCGCAGTTCTGAATATTTTCCTTGAGGAAGTCATGCTATCCTTTTTCAACATACCTTTTAAGCATTTTCAAAACAAAATTTTATATTCAGCTTTAACATTAAATTAAATTTCATTAGAAGGGATGCTAAAATGTTATGGAAAATAAATTGGATATCAGTTCATAAGTTTCTTGAATTGACTGAAATAGGAAATCTAAAGCAATTCCTATGAATTTTCCGAAAAGATCTCTTCTTTAATCACTAGACAATGTTTGGATTGCTGAAGAAACTTCTATAATAATAGTTATCTTCTTGACCCCAACTGGTTCAGACTAGAAAATTCTGAATATACTTCAATTTATTCATTTATAAAACACAAATGGCCTGCAATTTATTCCTTAGTTAAGGGGAGATAGACAAATATAGAGAGAAACGGGAAGGGAGAACCTCTTGTGACAATACAAATTTATTAAGAAGTGGAGAAATACAAAAGCAACAATGTTTTATTTTTGTTTTTGTTTTTTTTGCTAGAGAAATGAATTTGGAACTCATAGAAAAGTCTGATTCTTGTTTGTGATAATTCTTCTACTGCATTTCTTCACTCAGTGAAGCCTCTTTTCAGTTCTGGGAATTACCATTTTCAGTCAATAAATATATTTTCTGCATGATCTTTCCAGTGTCCATGATTTTCTTTCCCTTTCAACTCAATAAAGTAGTTACCACTCAGTTTTTCAAATTATAGCACCAATTATTTTGCTTTTATTTTGTGATAACTACTTCTTAAAAAGTGTTTCATACTAGATCTACACTTTGAAAATTAAAGTTAAATTGATTCTGGATTGTGTTACCTGTTATTTTTATGTTTTTTTTTTTTTTTTCCCCTTGAGAATTTTATGATATTCCTAAGGGTGCTAGGAGAAGTCACAAAAATAGGGCTAGAAATAGTTACTCTAAAAGGATTAAAACTACAGTTATGATCAGTGCATTCCTACAAGTCCAGGCAGAAAAAGATAGCAGACATCATTTGGTCTACAAATTCCTCCACTATATTTACAGAGATCTTGTCATGAAATTCTTCTCTGAGGCATCATGTCATGTCAATTTGTTTTCTTACATAAAATGAAACAACCAAATATTGGTCATAATAAAGTCCCTGAGTGAATAGAAACTTAAGCCAAGATATTAAATTATGTTCCTCAGAAGGAAGGTTGGGCAATCTACTTCCATAGTGATACTGCCTCGGCAACCCAAGGAGGGGTCGCTATGATTCGGGTCTGACTCGATGGCACATAACAACAACAACAACAACAGACTCTATTTAGTAGACAAAGAAGTCAATAACCTTCCGAAAAATAAAATTAGTTAAGGAAGAATGAACAAACACAAATTTCAGAGTAACTCTTAAGTGTTACATATATCAGCACATTCCTGCAGAAATGTTCTAGGCATATCCCTTGTGCTTACACCTTCAGTGCAGGTAGGTTGGCTTCCAACAGCTAAAACCTGCATTTCTGTTCCTGAGAGCTTCCTCTGGTTTCTGGAGCCCATTATGCCTACAAGCATAGCTGATTGGATGTGTTGATCACAGATTTAGAGTGCTACCAAACAGCCTCCCTCTCGGGTAATATGACTCCGAGTTGTGTCTTTGCTTTTCTCAGAGTTCCCCCCAGAGATTAAGTTTTTCTTGCCTGCAGTGGCAATTTGTTAGATAACATACCATATCACCAGTCCACATGTTCTTGTCAGTTCACTTTCCTGTTGGTGTCCCTGGAATCACCTCCCAAACTATGTACCCTCTGTATCGGTTTCCTATATGGGTTTCCTTGTGTAGTGCAAACCACTAAGTGCTTGACTAGTAGCCAAAATGTTGGTCCTAACCCACCCAGAGAACCCTCAGAAAACAAGCCTGGCAAGCTGCTTCTGAAAAGCCACAGCCGAGAAAACTCTTTGGAGAAGTCCTACTCTGCACACATGGAGTCTCCACGAGTCAAAGTCCACATGACAACAACCAACAAACAAAACATTGGTTTCCTAGGCTGCTTTATCAAAATACTACAAACTAGAGAGCTTATTAGGACAGAAATTTATTGGCTCACCTTTCTGGAGGTTACAAGTCTGAATGTGGGGGCTCTGAAGGCTCTAGAGAAAGATCTTTCTTTGTCTTTTCCAGTTCTGGTACCTTCATGTGTTTCCTGTTGTTCCTGAGTTTGTAGATGCATCCTCAAATGGCCCTCTTCCTTGTGTGTCTCTCCATGGTTGTTTTCTTCTTTTATAAAGACACCAGTCAGATAGGATTAGGATCCACACTATTTCTGCATATCCTCATGTAAACTTAACTGATAACATTTTCAAAACCTATTTTCAAGCAAGTTCATGTTCACAGGTACTAGGGGTTAGGATTTCAACATCTCTGGGCGGAGGACATTCAACCCATAACACATCCTTGTTCTGACTCACCTTTCAACTCTGTGAAAACTGAAATTGTTTCAGATTTTTGTGAAAATTGAAATTGACTAGCCTTAATCATTAAGCAGGAGCCCTGGTGGCACAGTGGTTAAGCATTCAGTTGCTAACTAAATGGTTGGCTGTTCGAACCCACCAGTCACTCTGCGGGAGAAAGATAAGACAGTCTGTTTCCATAAAGATTACAGCCTTGGAAACCCTACAGGGAAGTTCTACCTGTCCTATAGGGCTGTTATGAGTTGGAATCAATTTGATGGCAATGAGTTTAATCATTGAGTATTCCAACAAGTCAATGTTTATGGTTCCCATCCATAGAGTCATTTGTTTTCCTTAGTCTAGAATAACTACCAAAGATAATCATTAAATTGGTGATAAAAAGGCTTTTAAAAACCAGAAGTGGTTCATTGATAGAAACCTTGCTTTCCATTCTGGAGACCTGGATTTGATTTCCAATCAATGCACCTTATGTCCAGCCACTACCTGTCTGTCAGTGGAGGCTTGTGTGTAGCTATGATGCTGAAGAGCTTCCAATGGGACTTCCAGACTAAGATGGACCAGGAAGATAGGCTCAATAGTCTACTTCAAACACCAGTCAGTGAAAACCTCATGGATCACAACAGTCTGATGTGCAACCAATTATGGGGCTGGTGCAGGACCAGGTAACATTTCATTCTGTTGTGCACAGAATCACCATGAGTAAGGAGCAAACTCAATGGCAGCTAATGCTGTCACCAAATTCCCCCTGTAGTTCATTTCATAGATGAGGAAACTGAGAAAAAGAGATGACCTGTTTCTTTCAAAAGCAGTGGAGTTTAACAGTGAAGAGCACAAACTCTCAGGTTAGATAACTCTTCTTAATCTGGGCTGAACCTCTCATTGGCTAAGTGATTTGGAGAAATTTACTTACCCTCTGTGTCTCTAATTTTTTTTTCAAAATCAGGAATGATGATAATCATGCTGAACTCCTAGGATTATTTTGAGGATTAAATGAGATAACACATATAAAATAAATGGTATACTAAACTCAATAAACATTAACTTTCATGACTATCATTGCCAAAGTGGCAGCAGTCAAGTAAATTCCAGGTCCAATGGGCTCCCCATCCTGCCATGTTAATCATTCTTAATGAAGAGCTGCATCTCACATCTTCCACACAGCTGGTGACTAACAGTTAAAACCATATCTATGCTGCCATTCTACAACAGATGAAAAATTCCCTTCTTTCCACTGGTGTGCTAACAAATTAGTTCTCCTCAAGCATCGTATTGCTCATTTAATACGTGATACAATATAATTTATTTTACAGCATTTTTCTCCCTTTCTGACATGGAGTAGAGCAGCTGTTTTATATGTGTCTTCTTTGGTTAACAAATGGAGTACCTTAATCTTAAATTTATGTTTAATTAAAAACATCAAATCAGGGAAACCTGACACACATTTAATTTACAATTAAAATGCACCATGCATGTTCAGGACATGATTGTGGTAAAACTTTTCTTCTTTAATAAAAAATGTCAATAAGCAGGCAAGCTGCAATGAATGTAGAATAAATTGGTACCACTGTATTTTCTTATTGCTGCTTATTCCAGGATACTCTATGCTTATTAATTTTCTTTGTTCCTCATATCACACTAGATTTTAAAGCAACATTTTATAAAATTCCACTTAATATTGTCAACATACTTCCCAAGTAACAGACTGCAATTGAGACAAAAAAGTTTAGAACATTTCCTCAAATTTATCTTCCATACTATTTTAATTAGAACAGGCTCAGGAGAGATATAAAAATAAAAGTATTGACTCATCTGAAATTAAGATACTTATTGTGTTTTTTCCAAGAAATGTAGCATGACTCTTGTTAAGTAATGATTTTCCAATTTTAATTACACTAAATTCTCCCTTCCTAAATTCTTTCTGTCATACTAATTAAAGGGAAATTTCTCATTCTCTGTGCAGAAAGCATGTTTTGGGACAGTTAAACCATCTTTATATAATCTCCCAGAGGTGTTTGCCCTTTAAAGTTTGTGAAGCTATTTTTCACTGTAAGATTAGTAAAATGCTTAAAATTCCTTGCAGGTGGTATGTAAGATAAGACATATATACTTGCTATAGCATTTAATCCAGTGGAGAAAACCCTCAGATGTATGCATTACTAAACAGAAACATGCAGGCTAGTATTAATGCTTTCAAAATTCCTTGTAAACAGGTACAAATCTCAAACATGTTCTTGGAAAAATGCAATGTAGTATGGGGTAGACATTATTGGTGGCTTTTCCAATAGCTTTTTACCTCTTCTTCATCACTAACAGATCCTAATTTTTGCTTCATTATTAATGAATACCTATTTTCCAACCTTGAAAATGACATTCTGAGGATGGCAGATTGAATATCCTGTAGAAATGTGATTGTTTGGTTTTATTTAATTAATACATACTAATTAATTAGCATTGATCATTCAGTGACAGAATTCTCATGCTGGCGTGGTGCCTAAGGCATTTGACTGCTAGCCAGAAGGCTGATGGTTCAAACCCACCAGCTACTCCTCGGAAGGAAGGTTGGACAATCTACTTCCAAAGCAATAATACCGCCTTGGAAGCTATGAGTTGGATTCGACTCAACTGCACTGAATATGTGGGAGAAGTAGGTTCAATTTCAGAAAGGTGCATCTAAAGGACAGCCTGTCAGGGGAGGTTTGTAAGTTGCTATGATGCTGAACATATTTCAGTGGAACTTTCAAACTAAGATAGATTAGGAAGAAAGACATGGTAATTTATTTCCAAAAATCACCCAGTGAAAAACCCTATAGATCACAGTGATCTGATTCACAACAGATCATGGGAATGGCATAAAACTGGGCAGTATGTTTTCCTGTTGTGTAGGCATCATAATGAGTTAGGGGTCAAATTGATGGCCACTAACAAGCAATTTGCATGAGCAAAATGTGTAAATAGGTAATATCACAAAAGGATCAAAAAATCAATCAAGTCACTGTCATCGAGTCATTTGCCAACTGTTTTCCAAGAACACTCCTTGGGTTTCCGAGGCAGTATCTCTAGGAATGTAGATTGGCCAATGATTCTTCTGAGTAGTGGATGAGTGGGTTTGAAGTGCCAGCCCTCTGGTTAGCAGTCAAATGCATTAGGCTCTACACAGCCAGAGCTTTCAACAAAAGGATACAAAAAAAAGGGGGAAAAAATGGCCCCTGTTCTCAATCAAAAAATCTTGGCTAGTACAAGATGAGCAAACATGAAAAATAAAAGTATTTTATAGAGAGATAGTAAATACAGAGATCATCAACACTATGTAAACAAAAACCTGAATTCTAGAACATTCCTTCATTCACTTCTACCTCACAAGTTTACTCTACAAATACTATTTGAGCACCTGACATAGTAAAACAATAGGATGAGTGTGAGGAATATAATAAACTTTAAAATAATACAAATACCATATGTATGGAATTGCTTTAACATGTTGTAGAATATAATAAATGAGAGCCAAAGTGCAGATGCAAAATTCATTTGTTTTGGGAACCTGTCAAGAGAGATCATTTCAGACAAGGAAGTCCAGGAAATATTTATGAAAATGAATAGTATTTGAAAAATAATTAGGTCATACCTATATGTTCTTCTTTCCTTCAATTAATAAATATGTATTTCCTACCTAAAAACAAACAAACAAACAAACAAAAAAAAATAGAACACTGCCATAGAGTGATTCTGACTCATATGGGTATAAGTCTATAGGGTTACCAAGGCTATAAATCGTTTCAGAAGTAGATTGTCTCATCTTCTTCCTGCAGAGCAGCTGGTGGGTTTGAACAACTGATCTTCTGGTTAGCAGCCAAATGCCTTAAGCACTGTGCCACAAGAGGTCATTATTTCCTACCTAATCATTTTTAATCTAAGTTCTGGCATTGTTGTTGTTGTTGTTATGTGCTGTCGAGTCAGACCCGACTCATAGTGACCCCTCCTTGGGTTTCCAAGGCAGTATCACTACAGAAGTAGATTGCCCAACCTTCCTTCTGAGGAGTGGCTGGTGGGTTTAAACCTTCTGATTAGCAGTCAAGTGCTTTAGGCACTATGCTACCAGAGCTCCTAGTTCTGGCATTATAAGAGTAAATAAAACATTAACCACATCTCCAAGGGGCTCAGCATCAATTAAAGGAGAATGATATACAATAAATAAAAATATAATGTGATTAGTAAGAAAATTGAACTATAAATGTGACAATGCATTGAAACTTCTCAAAACCAACTTCCCAAATCCATCTCTGAGGGAGAAGATACAAAGTTGGCATTTGGAATTGTGGTAGTGAGAGGAAAAGGGAAGAGTTATTTAAGACAGAGAGAGAAAAATGATTGGAAGTTATTACAGAGAGCTAAGATTCAGGGAAAGAGCTGTGTGTAAGGATGATTTTTAACAAATTTTAGTACCTGATACTCAATGTGACTCCCTTCCCCTGTCTCTCTAATGAAACTTCTAGAAAAATGTATACTGTTTTTCAAAACTATTGGTAGATTTTATTTTATTCTTTCCAGATGTAATGACATGTAGAGAGATAGGCTTCAGGTATATGTAGGATGAAAGCTATAGCCCTCAGGTGGCCACTAACGTTCAGTTACTTAAAGTTCTAAAGAGATCTCAAATCACCAAGCCGAAAATCAAACTTTTATCTTTGTTCCCCAAAGTTGATCCCTTGCTGTTTTCCAATTCAGTGAAGAGCACTGCCCATTATCCTTGATAACTCCTTTCTTTTCATTCACCAAAACCAAATTAGTGAAAAGACTTCCAGATAGTTGAAGTCCACATCTATCTCTTGACTTCATCCACCTCCATCTGTTCCCACACCATGAGCTCATAACACCATCCATTTACTCAAGAATTACTGAATTAACCTCTTACTTGTATCACTCTAACCCCGTGTAGCCCTCTAACCTATTTGCCACATTGGAACCCTCAGTGACTTTATTGAAATATAGATTTATTCAAGGCAGATTTTGAACAGGTGATGGGGAGGATGAGAGCACTGGAAAGAGCTAGAGACTATCATAGATTATTAGAAATGAAAGAATCATAAGGAATATTGAACTCAGCTCCCTCATATGTAGATAAGGAGTTTGAGGTCCAAGAAGTCAACATACATAATTTGCCTAAGGTTATACTCAGGAACTGAACAAAGACTTCAGATTCCACGCTCAGGCTTCTTTCCCTTAGAACAGCAACTTGAATTGAAGCCTTGAATTGGGCTGTCACTTTTATTGCACCCAAAATATTATTTCCTTATTTCACCATTCTTTTCAAACAAACAGAAGACATTTTAATTGGCTTGAAAAGAAATCATATGGATGATCAACATGATTCAAATATTAGATCCAATAAATAGGCTGTCAGGACCCAGGGAGGACAGCCATCTTGTACTTTCTGAAAATAGTATCAATACAACAACAATTTACAAGTTTCTGATCACATATGAATATTAACCAATTGAAGGACTTTAACCATAATATAAACACAAGAGGCAGAAACAGGTAACAGCTTATTTTAATTCCATACAAACAGGCTTTGGCTTTGCTAGAGAATGGGTTCATAGACCCAGATTATATTTTCTTCTGTTGTTTTTTGGGTAAAACCAAAAAAAACCAAACTCACCACCGTCAAGTTGGATCCAACTCATAGTGGCCCCTCCTTGGGTTTGTGAAGCAGTATCATTGTGGAAGTAGATTGCTCAACCTTCCTTCTGAAGAGTGGCTGGTGGGTTTGAACCACCAGCCTTCTGGTTAGCAGTCAAATGCCTTAGGCATGCCACCTGAGCTCTTTGGGTAAAGATATAACACATGGACAGTTGTTGTTGTCACTATTAACTTGCCCTCAAGTTGGCTCTGACTCATGGTTAACCCATGTGTATCAGAACAAAACATAGTCCAGTCCTCATTCATCTACAAGATCATTGGTATGCTTGAGTCCAATGTTGCAGTCATTTTGTTCAGTGCATTTGAAATGTTGAGTGCATTTCAGCCAGGGGGCTCCTCTAGCACTACATCAGACAAAATGCTTTTTGTGATCTATCAGATTTTCATTGGCTAATTTTCAGAAGTAGATTGCCAGATCTTTCTTCCCTAGCCTGTCTTAGTCTGTTGTTGTTGTTGTTAAGTGCCGTCGAGTCGTTTCCGACTCATAGCGACCCCATGCACAGCAGAACGAAACACTGCCCGATCCCGCGCCAGCCCCACAGTCCCTGCTATACTCGAGCCCATCATCGCAGCCACTGTATCAATCCATCTCCCTGAAGGCCTCCCCCTCTTTCGTCGACCCTCCACCCTACCAAGCATGACGGCCTTCTCCAGGGAATGGTCCCTTCTTACAACATGACCAAAATAGGTGAGACGAAGTCTGGCCATTCTTGCTTCCAAGGAGCATTCTGGCTGCACTTCCTCCAGGACAGACTTAGTCTAGAAGCTAAGAATTTGAAATACCGGTAACCTAGTTCCTATAGTTTCAGTGACACAGAAGTCACTACAATATGACAGTATGACAAACTGACAGATGGTGGCAGAGACAGTAAATGCCATGAAATACATAGTTTACTTGTGCTACACCAGTAAACTCACCCACATTCTTTCCAGATAAAGTCAGTCACAAAATACATGGTCATGCAAAGACTGGAGCATGAAACAGTCCCTTTATGCTAATAAAAGACTGACTGACTGAGTGACTGACAAACTGACTGATTGAATGAATAAATAAATCCCATTTAGTGATGTCAGATAGAGGAGAAATATAGCAGAAATTGTCTTGTGTAATAAAGAAATCCAGAAAAGAGTCAAGGTGAAAAAAGGAATGTGATTTCCCAAAAGGCAAAATGAGATTTCTGTAAACCTCGTTTTCAAAAATCTTCTTTCAGAGGACTTGAGTCAATGTCTTATTTTATCCAAATTGGCTTTCACTTCTGTAACTATTATTAGAGTCGTTGAGTTTTGTTGTAAGTGTTGTAGATCCTGTGGTTCCCACGTTTTGTCAAAAAACAGAGTCACCTGAAAATATTTCTGTGGTTAAAATGTGCAATGAATTTAGCTGGCTGTTTGAACTCTTTTCTGTCATTCTGCTAGGTTTTTTTTTTTTCTGTCTTCCTGCTGGTTCTCTTCACTCTAATTCTGAAAGTGGTTAAGGGAAGGAAAAAAAATAAAAAAGAAAATATAAAGGTGTATTTTGACCCCAATAACAGCACCCATGTCTAACTATATAGTGTATTTGTGACTTTGGACATTTTTATCATTGCCAACTCCTGAGTCCATGAATTGCTGCTACTAAATAAGAAACCTCCATTTTATATTTATATGGCCTAAATTCAACACATGGTTATATATAACATGTGTGTTTTATTGAATGTTTGAAAATATCTCTCTCTCTTTCTCTCTTTGTTTGATGAGCAAAATGGAGGATGATAATAAGTAAAGAAAACCGGACTTCTTTTTTACAGATTTTCATGTTATATTTTTGTAAACAAACCAAGACCATCCTTGTGTATGAAATGAACATGATTCAGAAATTAAATATGAACGAGACAGACAGGAATATCTGTCATTGGCAAGATTTAGATAGTAGGAAGAGTGAGACCAAGAGGGATTGCACTGCCATAAACAGCTATAAAGACATAATTTAACTTACAGTTTTAATCCTACTTGCAAATAAAATAATGGCTAGTTTTATATATATGTGTGTGTGT
>NW_006921695.1:8980002-8984980 GCF_000298275.1 Orycteropus afer afer | reverse complement strand
GACTCATAATGACCCTTTTTGGGTTTGCAAGGCAGTAAATCTTTATGGAAGTAGATTGCCCTATCTTCCTTGCATAGAGTGGCTGGTGGGTCTGAAGTGCCAGCCTTCTGGTTAGCAGTCAAATGCCTTAGCATTGAGCCACCAGAGCTCCTTCAGAATAAGCACTGGCAAATGAGTGGATTGATAGATAATACTGTAAATTGAGAAGCAGCACGGTGTAATTGAGGAAGCAATGTATGAGCACAGTAAATCTCCTTTGTGATTTGAAACAATATATTGTAGCCTCTCGATGACTCCATTTCCTCTTGTGCTGACTTGGTAAGCATGAGCTCTACTTTTTATAAATTGGTTTGAATGATCATTCAGGCTAATGGTGAGGCAGCCCTGAGAGGTGATAAGAACATTTGTTCCCTTCTCAGATTGTATATCATTTTGAGGTAGGGTCAGGCGGAAGAGTAGTCTTAGGTATCTAGTTCTACATCTCATTTCAGTTATTCTATTGCTACCACTGAAGTAGCTAAATAAGCTATACAGAGGAACTGTTCTGATTTTGTAGCCATGTGCATAGAAATAAGAGGCGTTATCAAGGTGACTCTAGAAGAACAAGGTGGAGCCCATGTGCCCTGGGTATGTTCTGTTCCCGGCATCCTGGGTAAAATTCCATCTCAACCGCGGTCTGGGGTGCAGCAGCATGCCACGGAAGCTTATCTGTGGCTGTTACTGGAAACTCTGCAAACCACATTTTTGACATTCTCCATTTTTTCATGGTGTGCACCAGACAGGAACATATGGTTCCAAATGTCTGTGGCAGTTGTGTAGAGGACACAACAAAAAGAGTTGTTTTATTCTGAGAATATAAAAAGGAGAGATAAAGAATGCAATGAATTGGCCGGTGTAGGGCAAATATCTTCAATGCCTCAAAATGCCTATTATGGCTGTTAGAGAAGAAAAATAGCAGAGAGAGTTAAAACATTGATAATGTCTCTTGCTGTAAAGGAAAAAAAAAAAAAAGTGTTCTTGTTGATTATTGTAGAACTATTCAATGATAACAATCAGTATTACTTTAAGATTTTCAGTTGCAGATCTAGGTAACATAGAAGACAGATACTTCGTAGCAGTATTTTATGAAGGGCTGTCTTTTGGAGGGCTTTAAAAGGTAAACAGAGAATCTGTTGATAAACAGGTGTCGTTTTCTGTGTGAATTCTCAATTCAATCATTTGTACTGTAGTGGGAGGAAATTTGTTTACTTTGCCCTAGAATAAATACTCATCTGACTGGACTTTTATCTGTTCTTTCCTCATTATGTAGTGAGCTTTTAGAGATCACTTCCTATGCCCCAAATATCTGAGTTGAACAGAGGTAATGCATTTCTGTTTTCACTCATTTGGGATTTAGTGGCATTTTATGACTAAGGTCACCCTGCTCTCACCTTGCTATTATGCTGCAGATGATTCAAAGGCAATTAGTACACAGACTTGGAGATGCTTCTAAAATTGACTGACCAGGGCCAAAGTCAGGACATGAATTTCCTCTTAAGTAAGGAGATATATTAACTTCCAAAAGCTGAAGGGAGCTTGTCATAAAGAAAATCAAGATAAAAATCAAATCCATTCCTATTAAGTCAGTTCTGACTTATGGTGACTACAGATTAGAACTGAGTTTCATAAGGTTTTCTTGGCTATAATCTTTTTATGGAAGCAGATTGGCAGGACTTTCTTCCAAGGTGCCACTGGGTGGATTTGAACTACAAACCTTTTGGTTAATAGACAAGTACAAACTGTTTGCAACACCCAGACTGACAGATATGATTCTTGTAACTGTGACCTATGTTACTGTGCCCAAGACACTAGGGATAAATTTAATAGCCCAGACCTCAAAAGCTATAATTATTTAATAATTATGAGTCACCTAAAATATCAGAGCACGGAAAAAACATGAATTGGTTGAGGAAACATGTTTCTGGATTTGAATGTTAATTGGAGAGATTATTCCAGAAAATACCAATGGAGGAGGGGGACCCAGAAACAGGGAAAAAGAGAAAGTCAAGGAAAAGTACATGTCCAAGCAAGAGGACAATTGTAACTAAATGTCTCTTGGGGAACTTGAGGGAAGTGTAGAGCTCACTTCATAGTGCCCCCTATTGAGGGAGTGTTTCTAGGGGCATTGGGTGTTAAACATTGGTGTTAAACATAGGCCATGCTCCCAAAATTATTAATAGAAAGAAAGAGAGAAAGAAAGGAAGGGAGGGAGGGAAGGAAGCAGGGAAAGTAGGAAGGAAGGAAGGAAAGAAGGAATAAAGAGACAGAAAAAGAAAAAGAGAAAGAAACAAAAAAAGAAAAAGACAGAGAAAGAAAGAAAAAAAGAAAAGAGGAAGCAGCCCTCTGGCAAAGAGTCCCAGGTTTTTTTTTTACAGGAAGCCATGTTCACATATAGAGGTGACTGCTGAGAGCATATGGGTGGGACATTGACAGCATATGCTGGAGCAATTTATACTAAAAGTTTTTTTTAAATAAGTGCTTCTGGATAAAGGTGGAGGCTTGAACACATTTCCTCTTAAGACCTCACTAAAACTATGATTAGAACACAGAGATGGGGAGAGAAGACGTTTATATAGGAATAGAAACTTACTTGTCTGACTAGATAAAGCTAAATTGTACAATTCTTGTTGCTGTTAGCTGCCCTTCTCATGGTGACCCCATACATTATTGTCTTTCTCATGGTGACCACATCCATAGAGTAGAATTTCCCCATAAGGTTTTCTTGGCTGTAATCATTACAGGAGCAGTTTGTCAAGACTTTCTTCTGCGACAATGTTGGGTAGCTTCAAACCTCCAACCTTTAAATTAGCAGCTGATCACTAATCTCTTGTGTCATCCAGGTTCCTCAAGTCTTAAGCTAGTACAGGCAAAAAGCAAGAACTAACCTGGTCTTCAGGGTAGAGAACTTATGTGTCTTTGAGCTGGTAGTCAGGAGTTACTCAGGGCCTGGGGAAGAATGGAGAGATAATATAAAAAGGATTGCTAGAAGACTCTTCAAGAAGTAGTTAAATCCACACCATTGGAAAATGTCTTCTCTCCCTGAACCTTGCATGAAACTGGGGGCATAGTCTCTGGAGAAGGTAGAACTGAGGACACCAGAACAGAAGGATGCTAGGCAGAGCTAAAGGAAAACAGAGTGTGCTCAGTTGTGGACTAAGTAGACGCAAATGCACATAAAAGTTGAAGTTCATATGCTGTCGTCTTTCACTACTCATCTAGTTCCCTGGAAGGTATACCCTTAATCTTAAGGGAAGGCAATGGAAGAATCTTCTCTTGGGAATGTAGCCAGCTATAGAGGAAATTCTCTAATGTACTGTTTAACTCTAACAGCTTGCAACTAGCATTTTAGTCACCCTTCCTTATATAAGAAGGAGCTCTGGTGGCTTAGTGGGTAAGATATTTGGCTGCTAAACCCAAGGTTGGAGGTTCAAAACAACCAGCTGCTCTGTGGGAGGAAGATGAGGCAATCTACTTCTATAAAGGTTTATAGCCTTGAAACCCAAAGGGGGTCGCAATGAGTTGGAATTGACTTGATGGCAGTAGATTTGGTTTTGGCTGGTCCTTAAACAAGAGCAGAAAATAAAGGATAACAAGTTAGCTGAACAATGGAAGCTGGAAACCAAAATACACAATTTTTTTTTAAAAGGTATTTTGAAGGAAAGAGACTATTCAGAGGGACAAAATAAGTGAGTAAACCAATTCTGAATATGACATGAGATCCAGAAAATGGAGAATTTATCCTGAGAGAAAGGTAGGAAAATCTTAGATTGACAGAGATGGAAATTCCCAAAATAACTGTTGTGTTGACAGCCGTAAGAGTACAGAACAGAGAGAGGGAAAATGGTGGTGTCTAAGAAGGAGGTCTCTAAGAAAATAAATAAATAGATGTGATCCAATTATGAGAACTAGATAGAGAAGCTCTTGGAAGTATGGAATCAGTGGCAAATACAAAAGAATTGAGTTAATGAATAAATGAAAAAATTATTTTTTTAAAAAAAGAATACTGACATCAGTATATGAACAAATGTACTCAGCTGTGCCTTATAGAGTAGAAAGAGTAGACTCTAAACCCAGAATAGTGACTGAACTTAAAACTTTCCTAAATTAAGAAGAGGAAAAACAGTAGCTTTTGAGAGAAAGGTGTTAAAGAAAGAAAATCTCATACATCATGATAAAGTAAATAGAGTATACCCCAAATTATTAATCTAACTAGGATTGTGCACACACATTATATGGAAATATACAGATGTGTAAATGCTGGGGAAAATAAATAAATAACTGAAACAGTTGGAGAGGATGACCTGGAGGAAAAGGTTGAAATAATACAAGTAGCTGCTATCTGTTTATGATTTTAGTTAGTGTTGTCTCTGATGGCATAGTGGTTAAGCCCTCAGCTGCTCATTTAAAGGTTGGAGATTTGAACCCACCACGCACTCCATGGGACCACGATGATAATAGCCTTGGAAACCCTATGGGGCACTTCTACTCTGTCTTATTTGGTCACTGTGAGTCAATATTGACTTGATAGAATTTTTTAATCCAATTTTTAAAATTATGTGCATATATTTCTTTACTAAATAAAAAATAATAATTAACAAAATAGTTTACATTTCCAATATGTGATTATGAGGAAAAAAAAAATCTAAGATGTAACAGTTAGAAATTTGGTATAATTTATGTGATTTAAATATGAAGAAGCTTAGTGTGTTTTGTTGTCAGAAGTAAATTAAAATTCGGTAAGGAAAGATGGGCTGAATAAAACCTAGAACGTTGGCAATGGTTGTGAGTTTCAATTTTAACTTTTTAAAGGCAATTACTGGCTTTCTAATATAGTTGTTTAAAGTTTCTCTGTGTTTATTTGTTGTTGTTGTTAAGTGCTGTAGAGTTGTTTCCGACTCAGCGACCCCATGCACAGCATAACGAAACACTGCCCGATCCC
>NW_006921695.1:8974559-8975547 GCF_000298275.1 Orycteropus afer afer | reverse complement strand
AAAAAAAAAAAAAAAAAAAACTGACTTAGAGTCAATTCCAACTCATAGTGAGCCCTCCTTAGGTTTTCAAGGGGGTATCTCTATGGATTTGAACCACCAGCTTTCTGGTTAGCAGTCAGATGCCTTAGGCATTATGCCACCAGAGCCCCCATGAAATACAATAGGTCTACAATAAACAATTATTGAGCTGAATAAAGCATTAATGAATGAATAGGTGAATCACAACAGAATACAGGAGACTGTGGAATCTGCCAAAGAAAGTGGAGGAAAACACTACAGATTTTGTGGAGGGAGCTGTCATACAGAAAGGGATGGTGGAAAAGTGTTTGCTCAGTGGTAGTACTCCTGTGAGAATAGAATATACTCGTCTTTTTTATCCATATATTTTCAGTTTCTAAAAGGGCCTAGAGAGCTGAAGCTCAATAAGTAATTGAACGCAAGAAAGAATCAATGTATGAGAGAACAGAGGATCAAACAAAGTAAAGATTGAACTTGAAGAAGCCCCAAGTGAAGGGTTTTGCAGGTGTAAGTTTTTAAGAGATTTATCAAAATGTTGATGAGAGAAGGAAAGAGGCAGTGTTAATAGTTTTACCAACAGTCTGCTTATGATACTTTACTCAGTGGTGTCGAGTTGGATCCGACTCACAGCAACCCCTCCTTGGGTTTCTGACTAGATTGCCCAACCTTCCCTCTGAGGAGTGGCTGGTGGATTTGAACCACCAGCCTTCTGGTTAGTAGTCAAATGCCTTAGACACTATCCCTATGTGCTCCATACATTCTTCTGAGCTGTCATCAGCAAAGTCTTTCCAAATACCAAGTTCACTGCCATTGAGTTGGATCTGACTCATAGCAACCCCTCCTTGGGCTTCCTAGGCAGTATCACTACGGAAGTAGACTGCCTAACCAGCATCTGGTTAGCAGTCAAATGCTTTAGGCACTATATTACTGGAGCTCCCAGCAGAGTTGCTCCACATTTTTATTAATGGTC
>NW_006921695.1:8971631-8973529 GCF_000298275.1 Orycteropus afer afer | reverse complement strand
TGAGTTTGCTTTTTAATAGCAGTATCACTCCAATCTCTGCTTTTGTCTTCACATCACATTTTCTAGACTTTGACATCTTGCTTTCCTCTTAAACAGACCCATTGATTACATTATGTGCACCTGAAGAATCAAGGATAGTGTCCCCATCTCAAGATCTGTCATTTAGTCAGATATGCAAAGTCCTTTTCACCGTATTAGGTAACATTCAAAGATTCTGAAGATCGGTGCATGAACTTTTTTTTTTTTTTTCCCAATGAGGAGGAGCCTACCACAGAGACAATCCAAAGGGATACCAGGACTTATTGAAAGATCAGAACAAGGGATACTGTGTGGTTTAAAATCAGGAAAGGCATGTGTGAAAGTTGTAACCTTTCACCATATTTATTCAAATATGGAGAAACAGAAAGCACTGGAGCTAACCTTCTACAAAAAAAAAAAAAAAAAAAGGAAAATGATCTTGCCTTAAAGACAGGTGTAGTTAAGTTGTTAAAAGTGGGGGCTCTACACTTACATAAAATATCTAGCAGACACATGTAAAGACACCAAAGTTTATTAATGGCTACCAAGAATTAGAGAAAGGGGCCAAAAGAGACTCATTGTTTAGGAAATATTGACCGTCTGTTAATAAGAAAACAAATAGAAATTAAAAAGCAAAAGTGTGAGAGCATGAGAGACAGACAGAATGAATTCAAATTCCAGCTTTCTGACATAACTAGCTATTTTCTGACATGTTGGTTAACTACTCTGTACCTCAGTTTCCTCATCTATGTTGTTGTTGTTGTTAGGTGCAGTCGAGTCACTTCTGACTCATAGTGACCCCATTCACAGAAGAACGAAATGCCGTCTGAGTCTGATCCCGTGCCAGCTCCATGATCCTTGTAATATTTGAGCCCATTGTCACAACCACCATGTCAATCTATCTCGTCAAAGTCCCTTCCCTCTTTCATCGACCCTCCACCTTACCAAGCATGACATCTTTCTCTAGGGAATGGTCCCCTCTGACAACATGACTAAAGTAGGTGAGACGAAATCTGGCCATCCTTACTTCAAAGGAGTATCCCGCCTACACTTCTTCCAGAACAGATTTGTTAGATCTTTTGGCAGTCCATCGTACCTTCAGTATTCTTCATCAGCAACACAATTCAAAAGCATCAACTCTTCTTCCGTCTTCCTTATTCATTGTTCAGCTCTCACATGCACATGAGACAATTGGAAATATCATGGCCTGTGTCAGGCACACCTTTGTCCTCACAGAGACATCCTTGCACCTCAGAACTTGAAAGAGTTCCTTCTCAGCTGACCTACCCAGTGCTACAAGTCATCTAATGTCCTGACTGCTGCTTCCATTGGCCTCAATTGTAAAACCAAGCAACATGAATTCTTTGACAACCTCAATCTTTTTCTCCATTTATTGTGATGCTGCTTATTGGTCCAGTTGTGAGGATTTTTGTCTTCTTTATATTGACATGTAATCCATACTGCAGACTGTGTGCCTCAATCTTCATCTGTAAGTGCTTTAAATCATCCTCACTTTCAGCAAGCAAAGTTGTATCATCAGTATATCTCAGGTTGTTAATGATTCTTCCTCCAATCATGATGCCACGCTTTTCTTCATATAGTCCAGTTTCTTGGATTATTTGCTCAGCATATAGATTGAACAGGTTTGGAGAAAGGATGCGACCCTAATGCACTCCCTTCCTGATTTTAAACCATGCAGTGTCCCCTTGTTCTGTTCGAAAGACAGCCTCCTGGTCAAGGTACAGGTTCCTCATGAGTACAATCAAGTGTTCAGGAATTCCCATTCTTCTTAATGTTATCCATAATTTGTCATGATCCACACAATCAAATGCCTTTGCATAGTCAATAAAACACAAGTAAACATCTTTCTGGTATTCTTT